>NC_057730.1:25738475-25760191 GCF_004010195.1 Chiloscyllium plagiosum
ACCGACCCTGAATCTATTGAACTCTGGAAAATAATCACCAACGCATCCACGATTTCTCGTGCCACCTCCTTCAGTACCCTGGGATGTAGACCATCAGGCCCCGGGGACTTATCAACCTTCAGACCTAACAGTCTCTCCAACACCAATTCCTGGCAAATATAAATTCCCCTCAGTTCAGGTCCTTCAGCCACTGTTACCTCAGGGAGATTGCCTGTGTCTTCCCCAGTGAACACAGACCTGAAGTACCAATTCAACTCTTCTGCCATTTCTTTGTTCCTCGTAATATATTCCCCTGTTTCTGTCTTCAAGGGCCCAATTTTAGTCTTAACCATTTTTTTGCCTTTCACATACCTAAACAAACTTTTACTGTCCTCCTTTATATTATTGGCCAGTTTACTTTCACACCTCAGTTTTCCTCTGCGTATTTCCTTCTTAGTAATCCTCTGTTGTTCTTTAAAAGCTTCCCAGTCCTCCGTTTTCCCACTTATCTTTGCTATGTTATACTTTTTCTCTTTTAACTTTATATGTTTCTTAACTTCCCTCATCAGCCACGGCCACCCAAGCCTCCTCCTAGACTATCTTCTCTGTGTTAATAAATAATATGGGATCTGTTACCATACTGGAAATACACTATGAAGCAGCAAATGGAGAGAAAGAAATTAGAATAAGATTTATTGGCAGTTTCGGGGTTTGTAGTAGTGTGAGTGTTGTAAGAATGGGAAACTCTAAAGTAGGCTCCTGTGGAAGATGGTGATCAGAGTGTACATAATGCTCTGACTGAGCGTGGTTTAGTAGACTCTTTCTAATTTGATATGTTGTAGGAAGGGTCCTCTAAAGCTCATCGAGAACTCTCTGCTTCTATATGCTATATACACCCATTCCTGATAAAGACATTTAAGGGTTATGCAATTGATGTTCCAACATTATGAAAGATATCAAGAGGATTGATAAAGCTTGGTTCTGTTAGTTGGTAAATCAGTTACTTGGGCTCAAACTGGAGATTACTAATTGAAGAACAATCTAGAAAGTTTTGAAAAATATTTCACACATTATTATAACAAATGCATGAGATAGTGTAATTAATATAAATGTTATAAGAATTAGAGAAGTATTTAAAAAGGAAGAATATAAAAATATGTTAGGAAAGGACAGGAAAATGGGGTTAAAACAAATAGCTCCAGCTGAAGAGCTTTCACAGCATCAAGCCAAAATAGTTTCAGTACATTAACTTTTTATCGTCATCTGTCTCATAGAGTCATAGAGATGTACAACATGGAATCAGACCGTTTGGTCCAATGCGTCCATGCCAACCATATATCCTAAATTAATCTAATCCCATTTGCCAGCATTTGGCCCATATCCCTCTAAACTCTTGCTATTCAAATAACCATCCAGATGCCCTTTAAATGTTGTAATTGTACCAGCCTCCACCACTTCCTCTGGCAGGTCATTCCACAAACACACCTCCCTCTGCATGAAAATATTGCCCCTTCGGTCCCTTTTAAATCTTTCCCCTCTCACTTTAAACCTATGTCCTCTAGTTCTGGACTCTCCCACCCTAGGGAAAAGACCTTATCTATTTACCCTAACCATGCCCCTTATGATTTTATAAACCTCTATAAGGTCACCCCTGAGCCTCTGATGATTCAGCAAAAATTAGCCCCAGCCTATTCAGCCTCTCCCTATCACTCAAACCCTCCAGTACTTGCAACACCCTTGTAAATGTTTTCTCTTCCCTTCCAAGTTTCACAACATCCTTCCAATAAGAGGAAGACCAGAATTGCACACAATATTCCAAAAATGGCCTAACTAATGTCCTGTACATCTTCAACATGACCTCCCAACTCCTATACTCAATGCACTGACCTATAAAAGCAAGCATACAAAACACTTTGTTCACTATCATATCTAACCTGTGACTCCACTTCCAAGGGCGGCACGGTGGCACAGCGGTTAGCACTGCTGCCTCACAGCGCCAGAGACCTGGGTTCAATTCCCGCCTCAGGCGACTGACTGTGTGGAGTTTGCATGTTCTCCCCGTGTCTGCGTGGGTTTCCTCCGGGTGCTCCGGTTTCCTCCCACAGTCCAAAGATGTGCAGGTCAGGTGAATTGGCCATGCTAAATTGCCCGTAGCGTTAGGTAAGGGGTAAATGTAGGGGTATGGGTGGGTTGCGCTTCGGCGCGTCGGTGTGGACTTGTTGGGCCGAAGGGCCTGTTTCCACACTGTCATGTAATCTAATGTAAGGAACTGTGAACTTGCGCTCCAAGGTCTCTTTGCTCAGTAACACTCCCCAGGACCTTACCAGTAAGTGTATAAGTCCTGCTCTGATTTGCCACATGCAACACCTCACATTTATCTAAATTAAACTCCATCTGCCGCTCCTCAGCCCATTGGCCCATCTGATCAAGATCCCGTAGTACTCTGAAGCAACGTTCTTAGCTGTGCACTACACCTCCAATTTTGGTGTCATCAGCAAACTTACTCATCATACCGCCTATCTTCACATCCAAATCATTTATATAAATGACAAAAAATAATTGACCCAGCACCAATCCTACAGGCACACTGCTGGTCACAGGCCTCCAGTCTAAAAAGCAATCCTCCACCACTACCCTCAGTCTTCTACCTTTAAGTCAGTTCTGTCGCCAAATGACTAGCTCTCCCTCTAATCCAAGTGATTAAAACTTGCTAACAAGGAATTCTACCAGTAACCTTGTCGGATACCTTACTGAAATCCATACAGATCATGTCCACTGCTCTGCCCACATCCTTCCGCTTTGACTGCTTCAAGAAACTCAATCAAGTTAGTGAGAAACAATTTCCCATGCACAACACCATGTTGACTATCCCTAATCAGTCCTTGCCTTTCCAAGTATATGTAAGTTCTATCCCTCAGGATTCCCTCCAACAACTTACCAATACCAATGTCAGGCTCACTGATATATAGATCTCTGACTTTTCCTTACCATCTTTCTTAAGTAGTGGCACCACATTAGCCAACTAGCATCTCACCTGTGGCTATCGATGATACAAATATCTCAGCAAGGGACCCAGCAATCACTTCCCTAGCTTCCCATAGAGTTCTAGGTTAGACCTGATCAGGTCCTGGGGATTTATCCACTTTTACGCAGTTTAAGATGTCCAGAACATCCTCTTCTGTAATATGAACATTTTTCGAGATGTCTCTACTTATTTTCCCATATTCTCTATCTTCCATATCCTCCTCCACTGTAAATACAGATGTAAAATACTTGTTTAGTATCTTCCCCATCTCCTGTGGTTCCACACATAGGTAGTCTTACTGATCTTTAAGGAGTCCTATTCTCTCCCAAGTTACCCCTTTGTTATTAATGTATTTGCCAAATCGCTTTGGATTCTCCTTAACCCTATTTGCCAAAGCTATCTCATGTCCCCTTTTTGCCCTTGTGATTTCTCTCTTAAGTATATTCGTACTGCCTGTATACTCCTCTAGGGATTCACTTAACCTCTGCTGTCTATACCTGACAATATGCTTCCTTCTTATTCTTAACCAGAACCCCAATTTCTCGAGTCATTCCGCATTCCCTACCAGCCTTGCCCTTCACCCTAACAGGAACATACATCCACCCCAATCAACTTTTGAAAAGTCTTGCCTAATACTGACAAACTTTAATTTTTCAATCCAAACTATTCTTTTCCATCACTATTTTAAAACTAATACAATTATGGTCACTGGCCCCAAAGTGCTCTCCCACTGACACCTCAGTCACCTGCCCTGCCTTATTTCTCAAGAGTAGGCCAAGTATTGCACCTTCTCTAGTAGGTACATCCACATATTGATTGAATCAGAAAAAAATCTTGTACACACTTAACAAATTCCTCTTCATCCAAACCCATAATACTATGGCAGTCCCAGTCTACATTTGTAAAGTTAAAATCCAGCACCTCCTCCTCTGTAATATGGAAATTTTTCAAGATTTCTCTATCTATTCCCCCGTACCATCACCACCCTATTATTCTTACAGATAACCGAAATCTCCTTACAAATTTGTTTCTCAATTTGGGACTGACTATTAGTGGGGGGGCTCTATATTACAATCCCAATAAGGAGGTCATCCCTTTCTTATTTCTCAGTTCCATTCAAATAACGTTCCTGGATGTATTCCCAGAAATATCTTCTATAAGTACAGACATAACGCTATCTCTAATCAAAAACAACACTCCCCTACTCTCTTGCCCCCCCTTTCTGTCTTTCCTATAGCATCTATACCCTGGAACATTAAGCTGCCAGTCCTGTCCATCTTTGAGCCATGTCTCTAACAGTTTCTCCTTTAATGATTGTCTCGTAAATCAATTCAATACATGCACAACATATCAAGCATATATGATCTTATTTCCATTAAAATACAGAGATTTTTAATTGTCAGGAAGATCTGTATTAGTACATATCATCATGTCAATACAGATACAACTGATCATTTTCTCTATTGTATTGATGCTTAGAAATAAAGATCCATTTGAATCTAAGTCATCTATAAGCTTTTATCATTCTATATAAAATTAAGTTTTTACAATGAAGTCTGTATGTTCCTATTAGGGTGAAGGGCAAGGCTGGTAGGGAATGCTGAATGCAAAAAGGTGCTCTTTTCATTTCTTTTTGATAATACAGCATTTTTTCTTTGTAAACTGCACTTACTAAGTATGGTATTTTGGTTTAATTGTCTATTTCAGTGCCCATCTATTTGCCCTATTGTAAAAAATTGATTTTTTGTTTGGACAACACTTCACCAAAAGAAATCTTAAACTAACTTAAGTTACAATCATACGGTAGCTAACAGTATATTATGCAGTGCAATTTATGGTCAGTAAATTCAACTTCCAGCACAACTTTCACATATATTCTAGACTGTCATGAAGCAAAGGAGAAAGTGAGGTCTGCAGATGCTGGAGATCAAAGTTGAAACTTTATTGCTGGAACAGCACAGCAGGTCAGGCAGCATCCAGGGAACAGGAGATTCGACGTTTCGGGCACAGGCCCTTCTTCAGGAAGGGCCTGAAGAAGGGCCTGTGCCCGAAACGTCGAATCTCCTGTTCCCTGGATGCTGCCTGACCTGCTGTGCTGTTCCAGCAATAAAGTTTCAACTGTCATGAAGCAAAGCAATTATGCATGTATACAGGTTTTCCAGGTGGCTACAGCTCTGCTTATCGGTTGGTAATGTCCAATAATAATAACTTATGAGTGGGAGTATTCAACCTCCTGAAACTGAAAGACTTTTAACAAATTCTTAACAGTTCCCAGGTGATGATAATTTTATCTACACAGCTTTTCATGAAGCTGAAGCTAAACAAATTGAGTCTACGTTTGAGGTTTCCTCCTAACAGGCTTTAACACTAAGATATATTTCTCTTAGGGTACCACTGTGCAGAGGACACTTCTTTGCACTTTTGTTAAAATATCAAGTAAACTGCATTCTGGGAAATTTAAAAACAGAAGATTTGTTATTTTTATTTAATAAAATGCTTCTGGATATTTTGCAACTTCAACGGAGCTACATATACAACTTGATGTGTCCACAGTACTCAAGGATCACCTCTAGATATGCGAGGCATGAAGATTATGGAAAACAAGTTGTGCAACAGGAAAGTGGACAGGAAAGAGAAAACATTTGCAGGGTTATAGAGAGTAGGTGGGAATGGATGGGGGAGTTACTCTTTCACAGAACTGGTGCATACAGTACAAGCTGAATGGCCCCATTCATCACAGTAACCATTCTATGACTTTAGGGACAGAAGTTCTTACTATGCCTTGTTGTGATTTGTGCTTTCTGAGACATTCTGTTCATATACCACTCCAAATCTATCTTTTAGTGGTGACTTTCAACAATTCTATGACCAACAAATCTAGCAAGCAGAGGCTTGTATGGCTATATAATATACAAACTAAAAGCAGTAGCCATGTTAACAGCAGTTAAGAATAGTTAAACGAAGGATTGTTTTGATAGGGGTTGAAAGAAAGGGAACTAAAGAGATATAGGATGAGTGCCAGTCCTGTGGAGGATTAACATCAATGTGCATTGGTCTAGTCAACTGGCCTGCTTCTGTGTTATCATTTCTATATAATTCTTTTTATTTTTAAGCTACCAGTAGTTTTTGTTGGATGATCCCTCTGATATGCAATTTAAAATTTTGTCATTCTTTTGAGAAACAAAAATCCGTCCATTTTCCACTGTCACACTTTATTTTCCATTGTCCCTAATCCTCAAATCCTGTGTAAGAAGAATTTTCGTGAATTCAGACTGGACAAAGCTTGTTATGAGTTAACATCTCTGACAAACTTTCCCTCCTTCTCTTCTCTGGAAACTAATATCTCGGTTTGGGCTTCCTCATAGTACAGACCTTTAAAATTTCTGAATGTGCTTTGGAGCCCTTGTCTGGTCTCCCTGCAATGCAGTACTTTTATTTGGTTTTCCCCTGTAAAACAGAAACCAAACTCGAACATGACGCTTCCATGTGTGGCATCATCAAGACTGACATCCCACAAGTCACAGGTTTGGGTTTCAAACTTTAATTCACTTTTTCCTCTACCTACGCAAGTTCAATCTACAGTTTTAATCACATATTCATCACAATTTCTAGTGAATCTCCTATTCATTTAATAAACAAACCAAGTATCTTGATTTCACACTGAATTTTGTTGTTTTCCTTCTACTGACCATTGATCATAAATTGTTTAATGGCTTTCATATACCTCTGCTTTTATAGAAAGTGAATTTAGACATTCCATAGAACTAATTTAGCAGCTACATGTTCTGGACCTCAGACCTTCAGTCATTCTGAAGGGTCCAATTTCTTAAAAGGGCTGTTATTCTGAGGTCAGAGTTGAGCTATTCTTGGGGTTGGAGTTGAGCTATTCCTAGGATTGGAGTTGAGCTATTCCTGGGGTTAGAGTTGAGCTATGTTGTTGGATTGGAGGACAGTACTGAAGTGTCAGCACTTTAAGTATCTGTTTTAATGAAGCATCTACACATTGCAATGCTGCACAAGCAAGGTATCTGGTAATACTCACACCATGGTGCTGCTATGTTTACTTGCAAAATGAACTTGCCTTTGTACGTTTCTTTTAAAAGATTGCATCCCTCATCTGTATATCACATTTCCCCTTTGCAGCATTTTAAATTCTAACTTAAATTTTGTCCCATTGCGTTGCATTTGTAGCTGGGGCAGAATTAGCCCTGTTATCTTTGAAGGCTCTGGTTTTATGGGCTGGCATAGACACTAAATTAATCCTCTGGGATCTCCACGTATCTTTCTTTCTAATGCCCAGGAATGACAGGGAAGCTAAAGTTTTAATTGTATTTTCGCCGAAACGAGCTTTTGCTTTTATACATTTCGACCAGCCTGCCCACCGTGCTAGTCCTGACAGATTGCTATTGGAACTGAGACATACTTGAGCCTTCCCTTTGGGTATGTTGCTGCTTGGCTGCCTTCACAGGTTTCGCCCTGTGCACTCGCGGCTCTATCGCTGCTGCCGCCGCCTGCACTGGTCTGGGCTTTGCCGAGAGAGCGTCGTTCTGCAAGGCGCTTTTCATCCGCTCCTCAAACCTGGCTATGATCATACCGTGGCGTTTAACCTCATCCCGGAGGCCCTCCGTTTCCTTCTGCAGCTGACTCCTGCCTGCAGCCAGGGAGCTGATTCGCTCCCTGTGACCCTCCACGGCTGCGGTCAGGTTGGACATCATCTCGCTCTGCTCCTTCTTCGCTTTTGACAATTGTTTGCTTCGCTCGTTGAGGACCTGCTCCAAGGTCGACATCTTCAGGTCAATTTTCTTGGTTTTCTTCTGCAGTTTCTTCATCCACGATTTTAAGGTGGCGATGTCATTTTCGGTGGCAGTGTGGAATCTGCTCATCGTAGCGCTGATGTTATCGGACTGCTCTGCTAACGACTGGAGTCGAAGGTCGACGCTCGAAGAAATATTGAAGTTGGCAGAAATGATTTGTAATCGTGTCAAGCTGAGTTCTTGAAATCGTCGAAACTGTGTTAATAAAATTGAAGAGACGGCACGCTTAAAATAATATTTCACCAGATGGCCACATTAGATTAGAGAAAAAAAAAGTCTTTAAACGAAATTATGTTGAAACTCCCGAGATGGTACAGTCATAAGAAAGTAGATACAAACAAGGAGAGAAGTAGGCCATTCGGCCCCTTTAGCACCGCCATTCAATAAGATCATGTTTGATGCAATGATAACCTCAAGTCCGCATTCCCACCTACCTCATAACCTTTCACTCCCATTCTTAACAAGAATATCTGCCTTAAAATCATGAGAAGTTCTGCTTCCATCACCCTTTCAGGAAAAGAATTCCAAAAATGTATCACCCTCTAAGAAAAATATTCTTGCTTCATCTCAATTTTGAATGGATGACCCTTGATTTTTAAACAGAGACCCACCTAATTCTGGATTCTCCCACAAGAGGAAACATTCTCACATGTATCCTTTTGAGAGCCTTCGGTATCTTATATGTTTCAATTAAGTAGCCTCTTGCTTTCCTAGATTCCATTTTTTATTTCTCTCCAGTCATTGACAGAGAGAGAGAATGGCTTTGATTGACTAATATGCCACCAGAGGGAATTAAAATGTGAGTGATGAGCGTGGTCTGAGTGCTCCGACCCCCAGAGCAGCCGTATCCAGCAGGACTTGCTCAGGAAGCTAACAGAGGTCCGCAGCCAGATGTTTGTCTGACTCACCTGCTCCTCCAGCCGTCTCAGCCGTTCAAAGAACGGTTTCCTCTGCTTCACACTTTCAGCCTGTTGTGAGCAACTGACATGCAGGTTGCAACAAACCCAAGTGATGAAAAACCAAGTAAACATTTTGCCGAACCCCATCCCGAACAGAATGACTCTGGATCCTCTCTGTGTTCCTTTCAGTAGGGGTTGGTGGTAGAACCTGAATATGAACCGTGGTGCTCTATGAGTGTGTGTGGACTTGTGTATGAGGAGGAGTTGCTTTATATTTGGCAGCTGCATGTTTTACATGATTGATGTTTCATCTCCCTCTGGCTTCTGTTACAGGAGAAAGAGAAATAAATTCATCCATTAAATATATGAGATTTGCAGAGTATAATTTCCAAATGCGTTGAAATAGTTTCCAACCGTTTACATTGTAATTCATCAATGAGCAGTGAGATCCGGTTTCCTTGAAGTAATGCACTACAACCTGATCTGTGGCGCCTGAATAGTTTTCCAGGTGGGCCACGCAATGTCTGGAGATTGTATCGTAAAAACAGAATATTGGAAGTACACATATATGAACATCTGTAAAGGTTTTTAGAGTGTTTATTCTTCAGCTTTCTGAGCCATGATTGCCAATATTTGGAGGGTTTTTTTTTTTTGCTTTCTATCCTCTGTGGCTCACTGAATTTGAGATTTCCTTGAAGCACAGTGCATTGAATTGTTTAGGCTAACTGGATACATTCTGTTAACCATCAACTATTAACAGAAGAAAGGAGATACTGTTGAAGCAATATTTTCAGATCATCTCCAGAATGTAGACTTATTAGAACCCCTTAACATCCGCCAATCAACAGGTGGAAAACCATGATACGGTTCAAAATTTATTTTTCAGTTGGTTCCTGTATTTGACCTCCTGTGGAATTCAGTTTCATTGCAGATGTAGCCAAGTCTGGAAAAAAAAATCAAAGAACTGCTGTACTAGACATTTGTATAAGGCAGGCCTATGAAAATAAGAGAGCAATTGTCATCTGTACCTATTCAAATACTCAGCGTTGCTCTGCAGAGCTTTGCTATTATACTTCCACTGATCTATCATTCAGCCAAGAATAACAACTACAGTAGTGCCTCGATATATGAACGATCGCGTTCACGAACAAATTGGTTTACGAACAGGATTGTAAGTAAAATTTTGCTTCAACGCACGTACGAAATTCAAGGTACGAATGAAGGTACGAATGCAAAAAGCCCGTGGTTTCATTGTCATTGTTCTGCTTATCTACGCGCACTTTGAACGCAAAAGCTCTCGGGCCCCGTGTGATCTCATTCAGTTCGTCTTTGGCACGCGCGCTGTGAACATCCAATGTCCAAGCATTCTTACGCTTTATTTTGTTTTTTGCATTAAATTAGCCCTCATTATGGCTCCCAAGAAAGTGAAAAGTGGAAGTGTTAGTGGTGTTAAGAAGTCTAAACATATTACTGTAGAAACAAAGAAAGAAATAATAGTTAAACACGAGAATGGTGCTCACGTATCTGATCTCGCCCTGCAGTACGACATGGCGAAATCGACTATCTGTACTATCCTAAAGAACAAAGAGGCACTAAAGGCAGCTGATGTGGCTAAAGGAGTGAATATTTTAATGAAGCAAAGGCCTAAATTGTTAGACAAGGTTGAAAAATTATTATTAGTTTGGATAAATCAAAAAGAGCTTGCTGGAGATAGTGCTAACGAGACTATAATCTGCGAGAAGGCTCTACACATACACCGTGACTTGTTGGCGACACCGCCGAGTACAAGTACTGCTAGCATTGAAGAATTTAAAGCCAGCAGAGGCTGGTTTGATAAATTTCGCCGACGAACTGGAATCCATAGTGTAATAAGGCATGGAGAAGCGGCTAGTTTGGACAAAAAGGCAGAGGAGGACTTTGTGAAGGAATTCAATAAGTTTGTCGAAGATGTCTCACATCAAGCTTTTAACTGTGATGAAACTGGACTTTTCTGGAAAAAAATGCCCAAAAGGACCTACATAACCCAAGAGGAGAAGGCACTACCGGGCCATAAACCAAGGACAGGTTCACGCTCTTATTGTGCGTGAATGCAAGTGGGATTGCAAGATTAAGCCTCTGTTAGTCTACCACTCTGAAAATCCTCATTTTTAAATGCAATAATGTGTTGAAGGCTAATGTGGAGGGCGAATAGCAAGGCTTGGGCCATGCGAATGATTTTTATGGAATGGTTGACGGAAGTTTTTGCATCAGCTGTCAAGGAATATCTTGAAACAAATAATTTGCCACTTAAGTGTCTTCTAGTAATGGACAATGCTCCTGCCCATCCTCCAAATTTGGAAGAAGACTTGGACATTGAATACGACTTCATAAAAGTAAAGTTCCTTCCTCCCAACACCACTCCTCTCATCCAACCCATGGACCAGAATGTCATTGCAAATTTCAAGAAATTATATATGAAGGCTCTGTTTGCCAGGTGTTTCCAGGTCACCAACGACACAGATTTGACCCTTGGTCAGTATTGGAAGGACCACTTCAATATCCTCCACTGCATAAGCCTTATTGATAAGGCATGGAACGAGGTCTCTTTCCATACGTTGCAGTCGGCCTGGAGGAAACTTTGGCCAGATTGTGTACCTGAGAGAGACTTTGAGGGTTTTGAGGAGGAGACATCAGTAAATGTAGTGAATGAGATTGTGACCCTGGGCCAAAATATGGGCTTGGAGGTCAATGAGAATGATGTGGCGGAGCTGGTGGAGGACCACAGACAAGAACACAGCACAGAAGATCTTGTTGAATTGCAACAGGAGCAGGTGAAGGTTATGCAGCAGGAGCATTCTGGAGAGGAGGAAGAAGAGAGGGAAGATGTATCAAGTGTTCAAATCAAAGACATTTGTAGCAAATGGAGTGAAGTGCAGGCTTTTGTTGAGAGGCATCACCCTTACACACTCATCCCAGTCTGTTACACAGTGATACAGACTCACTGCACACTCCTCACAGTCTGTTACGCAGTGATACGGACTCACTGCACACTCCTCCCAGTCTGTTACACGGTGATACGGACTCACTGCACACTCCTACCAGTGAACATTTTAAATGACAATGTGATGTCCCATTTTCGGAAAGTTCTGCAACAAATTAAAAAACAAGTTTCTCTGGATCGTTTTCTTGTAGCATCACCAACCTCCAAGAGACAAAAAAGAGAAAAGACTCCGGAAATATCCAAACAATGGGAAAATTGATTCAGTTCGCGAACTTTTCGGTTCGCGAACCGGGTTCCGGAACGGATTAAGTTTGTAAGTCGAGGAGCTACTGTATTGGCTTTACCAGTATCCTAGTGGAAAGAATAAGGGACTGTAGTTAGAACCAAAAGTCTGTAAGGGGGCAGGATAGGGCTGGAGAGAGACTTGTGAATTAAACGTAAAGAAATCGATTGAAGTAACAGCCAGACTAGGGTGAAGAATGAGCAAGTATAAATGGTCAGGAACAGATAATTTTTTAAAGTATCAACATAAGATGAGTGTTAGAAATAAATTGAGGGGAACAATAAAATCGAATTAAATCAACTACAGCATCTGGTTAAATTGAATGGACTGAAAGTTCACAAATCCCAGAGATCCGATGATCTACATCAGAGTGACAATCATGGTTGCACCGTGCTTATTGTTCAAAATTTTATGAGTAGCTGCAGATTGGAATGTTGCAAATATAACCTGTATAAGAAAGGTGAAAGAGAGAAACTAGGGAACTACAGATATGTTAGCTCGATATCATTGAACATAGAACATTATAGCGCAGCACAGGCCCTTCAGCCCTCAATGTTGCGCTGACCTGTGGAACCAATCCGAAGCCCATCTAACCAACACAATTCCAGTTTTGTCCATATGTCTATCCAATGACCATTTAAACGCCCTTAAAGTTGATGAGTCTACTACTGTTGCAGGCAGCGCATTCCATGCCCCTACTACTCTCTGAGTAAAGAAATTACCTCCTGTCCTATATCTATCACCCTCCATTTTAAAGCTATGTCCCTCATGCTAGCCATCACCAACCAAGGAAAAAGGCTCTCTCTGAACATTCCTATCTAACCCTCTGATTATCTTGTATGTCTCAATTAAGTCACCTCTCAACCTTCTCCTAATGATCAGTAATAGAAAAACTGCTCAAAAGTATTGTAAAGGATGGGATAACTGGACACTAAGAAAATATTGATCCAATTGGGCAATCAACATAGATTTACCATGGAAAGGTAAATAAGAGTTTTGATTTTGAGTATTATTATTTTCTCAGCAACCTGTTTAAAGACATTATTACACAGCTCAACAATATCCCAACAATTAAGGAGAGACAGGGGGCAGAGTTGAGTATGGTAGCCATTACAAAAGAGAAAGTGCTAGAAAGGCTAAAAGGACTAAAAATCAATAAGTCTCCTTGCCCCGATGGGCTACATCCTAGAGCTCTGAGAGAGGTGGCTGAGGAAATAACGGAGGCACTGAGTGTGATCTTTCAAAAATCAGTGGAGTCAGGGAAAGTCCCAGATGATTGGAAAATTGCGTTGTAACCCCCTTCTTCAAAAAAGGATCAAGACAAAAGATGGAAAATTATAGGCCGATTAGCTTAACCTAGGTTGTAGGTAAAATTCTAGAATCCATCATTAAGAATCTTGGAAATGCAAGGCCGGATTAGAACAAGTCAGCATGGATTTAGTAAGGGGAGGTCATGCCTGACAAACCTGTTAGAATTCTTTGAAGAGGTAACAAGTAGATTAGACTAGGGAAGCCAAGTGGATGTTATCTACCTAGACTTCCAAAAAGCCTTTGATAAGGTGTCTCATGGAAGGCTGCTAAGTAAGGTGAGGGCCCATGGTGTTCGAGGTGAGCTCCTGGCATGGATTGGGGATTGGCTGCCTGACAGAAGGCCGAGAGTTGGCATAAAAGGTTCTTTTTCAGAATGGCAGCTTGTGACAAGTGCGGTCCTGCAGGGTTCAGTGTTGGGGCCACAGCTGTTCACTTTCTATCTTAATGATCTAGATGAAGAGACTGGGGGTATTGTGACGAAGTTCGCTGATGATACGAAGTTAGGCAGACAGGTAGGTAGTTCTGAGGAGGTGGGGAGGCTGCAGAAAGCTTTAGACAGTTTAGCAGAGTGGTCCAGGAAATGGCTGATGAAATTCAACTTGAGCAAATGCGAGGTCTTGCACTTTGGAAAAAAGAATACAGGCATGGACTATTTTTTAAACGGTGAGAACATTCATAAAGCTAAAGTACAAAGGGATCTGGGAGCACTATTCCAGGATTCTCTAAAGGTTGACTTGCAGGTTAAGTCCGTGATGAAGAAAGCAAATGTAATTATGTCATTTATCTCAAGAGGGTTAGAATATAAAAGCAGTGACATGCTTCTGAGACTTTACAAAGCTCTGGTCAGGCCTCATTTAGAATACTGTATTCAATTTTGGGCCCCACACCTCAGGAAGGACATGCAGGCACTGGACCGTGTCCAGTGGAGATTCACATGGATGATCCCTGGAATGGTAGGCCTAACAAATGATAATCAGCTGAGAATCCTGGGATTGTATTCATTAGAGTTTAGAAGGTTGAGGGGAGATCTAATAGAAACTTACAAGGTAATGCATGGCTTAGAAAGGGCGGACGCTGGGAAGTTGTTTCGGTTAGGCTGGGAGACTAGGACCCATGGGCACAACCTTAAAATTAGAGGCGGTCAATTTAGAATGGAAATTAGGGGACATTTCTTCAGCCAGAGAGTGGTGGGCCTGTGGAATTCATTGCCACAGTGTGCAGTGGAGGCCAGGACATGGGGTGTCGGTAAGGCAGAGATTGATAAATTCCAGATCTCACAAGGAATTAAAGACTACAGGAAAAGTGCACATAAGTGGAATTGAAATGCCCATCAGCCTTAATTAAATGGCGGAGTGGACTCGAATGGCCTTGCTTCCACTCCTATGTCTTATGTCTTATGGTCTTATGGAAAATGATTGTGACAACATCCAGGGTGGGCAGAGTCAGAGTTAATATGATGGATGAAAACACGTCTGCTAAGACATTGAAGGGCAGATACATGAATAATGTGCTTGCAAACCGCAGCTACATTTAATTTACAGCCATTCCATTGTCCATTTGCAATGCATACAGAGCCAACACGTTTAGGGTCCAAATGTTGATTGAAGGCAATTTGCCATTTGTCCTTGCAAATTGAACGTTGATGTCTCAATGTAGCATAAGTTAGTGGCGATAGAAAAAGAGGGGAATGATGGCCAAAAGCAACCCATAACTTGTGACACCCACAAGGCTGCTGTAGAAAGTGAATATAATCACTTCATCATCTGTCATGTAAGTATTATGATGGATTCTAGTGAATGCAATTATACAGTTGATGTGGGGCTAGGTTGGAAAGGTGTTTGAGGTGCAGCAGGCACTCTCCCTTTTGCTGTTATGTTGGTCACTCAGCCGGTGTGGCAGCTTCACGAAATTGGTGCACATGCTGAGGCTGAAACTGAATGAATGATGGAGACATGGCTCTGATTATCAGAAAGCTGCATGTCTCACTCTCTGATGGAGTGTGTGCACAATCCTCATCTGCAATGTGTGCCACCACTGTGTTCAGATCCTGATTTGTTTCTTATGTTCCCAACATAAGTCATTGCCAGCAAGAGTCCTGTGTCCAGCCACTGTTGGGATATTGGTCTCTTTGGCTGCCTTCCCAAGAAGGCAAAGGTGGACACAGGAGGACCAGAGTCAATGGTAAGCCCAAGAGCAGCAGCAACCCATCACCAAGGCCAAGGAGTGTCTAGTTCAAGGAGAGACTGCCGTTGAAGGGTCCTCCAGGACGCATCGGGTCAGTCGGAGGACTAGAGATTTTGCCTCCATCTCCATTTCCTGGCAACAAGCAAGACACAGGTGAAAGTGAGACTGTAGATGCTGGAGATCAGAGTTGATAAGTGTGGCACTGGTAAAGCACAGCAGGTCAGGCAGCATCCGAAAAGCAGAACTGTAGGGAGACTGGAGGGGAAGGGGACTTTGAGATGAATAGGAGGAGTGGGTGGAGCTGGGGGCGTTGGCTGGGAAGGTGGCAAGTAGATGCAATTGGGAGGTGATGGTGATAGGTCAGAGTGGAAGGTGGAGTGGATAGGTGGGAAGGAAGATGAACAAGTGGGGCAGTTCAAGAGGGCAGTGCTGAGTTGGAGGGTTAGATCTGGGGGGAGGGGCGATGAGAAAACTGGCAAAATAGATGTTGATGCCGCGTGGTTGGAGGGTCCCAAGGGGAAAGCTGGGATTTGGCTGGGATTTGGCAGTGGTGGAGGCACTTGCACACCCTTGGCTGAGTGGGTGGGGTGTTGAAGTGTTCAGCCACAGTATGGTGGGATGGTTTGGTGCGCGTGTCCCAGAGACGTTCTCTGGAACGTTCAGCGAGTTGGCGTCCTGTCTCCCCAATGTAGAGGAGATCACATTGAGAGCAATGGTCACAGTAGATGAGGTGTTAACTGTGCAGGAAAATCTCTGCCATATGTGGTAGGATCCTTTGTGACCTTGGACAGAGGTGAGGGGAAAGTGTGGGTGCAGGTTTTACACATCTTGCGGCAGCAAAGGAAGGTGCTGGGAATGGAGGGTCAGCATGCGATGTGGGCCTAACAAGGGAGTTGAAAGTGGTGGGGAGCAACATATATCTCTGGTGGAGGGGTTTGACTGTCGGTGGCGGAAATGGCAGAGAATGATGCGCTGAATCCTGAGATTGGTGGGGTAAAGGTAAGGAGCAGGAAGATTCTATCCGTGTTGGACTTGGAGTGGTGTGGTTCAAGGGTGGAGGTGCAGGAAGTGGAGGAGATATGCTGGAGGGCATTGTTGACCACGTGAGAGGGGAAATTGCAGTCCTTGAAATAGGAGGCCATCTGGGATGTTCTGGAGTGGAATTGTTCCTCCTGAGAGCACATATGACAGAGACGGAAGAATTAGGAATAAGGGATAGCATTTTTACTGGAGGGGGTGTGGCAGAGGTGCAGTCCCATCAGCTGTGGGAGTCAGTGGGTTTGAAGTAGATGTCCGTGTTGAGTCGGTCGTCAGAAATTGAGACAGATAGGTCCAGGAAGGGAAGGAGGTGTCTGAGGTGATCCAGTTGAGCTTGAGGTCAGGGTGGAAGGTGTTTGTGAAGTTGATGAACTGTTGATGACAAGCACGATAAGGTAATGACACAGGTTCTGTATGGAACCTGCGCCCACACCTCCTCCCTCACCTCCATCCAAGGCCCTAAAGTAGCCTTCCACATCCATCAAAGTTTTACCTGCACATCCACCAATATCATTTATTGTATCAATTGCTCCCGATGCGGTCTCCTCTACATTGGGGAGACTGGACGCCTCCTAGCAGAGCGCTTTAGGGAACATCTCTGGGACACCCGCACCAATCAACCACACCCCCTGTGGCCCAACATTTCACTCCCCCTCCCACTCTGCTGAGGACATGGAGGTCCTGGGCCTCCTTCACCGCCGCTCCCTCATCAACAGACGCCTGGAGGAAGAACGCCTCATCTTCCGCCTCGGAACACTTCAACCCCAGGGCATCAATGTGGACTTCAAGCTTATCTCTCCATGCTTCAGGCTCTCTGCCTTTATTCCTGATGAAGGGCTTTTGCCCGAAACTGCTCCTCGGATTCTGTCTGAACTGTTGTGCTCTTCCAGCACCACTAATCCAGAAACAGGTTCTGTATGTCCCAGGATAACATGCTGGAACTTTACCAGCTGCTAGAGCAAACCCTGGGGACTGCAGGAGTGGGAGACCATTCTCTTCCAATGACTGTGGGTACAGCCATGATGGACATTAGTTCAAGTGGCGTCTTCCTGGGAGTGATGGGTGACTTGTGTGGGATCTCTCAGTCGGTCCCCCACAAACATGTCAAGGTAGTGACTGATCCCATTTGTGCAAATTCATACAGATTACTTTATATGTTGTTTAATAAGGTTCAGTTATTTCATACAATGGAAAAGTATGCAAAACAGGTGGGTAAAAAAATTGAGGTAACTCCAGGAGTCATGGGTTTGGACAATGTGTTCAAAGTTTAACAAAACTGTGAGGTCTCAGGCTTTGGGAATATTGCAAGGATGGGATGCCGATTTGCTACAATCTGCAAACGCTGGGATTTTGTTTTGGGGACCATCAGAAGAGAGCCGAAGGGTCTGTTTCCATGCTGTATGACTCTAAGAACTTGTGATTTGGGGTGGACAGTGGAGCATTAGCAACTAGGAGCCAGTAGAGGGCCCCCACGCTGCAATACCGAGACAGGCCAGCGGGTGGCGCAGGATGTGGCTGCGTGTTTCCGGTTGCTGGATTCCGGTGGACAATGGCGGCGCTGCTGAAAGGGCTGCGTTTGGTTAGTTCAGGTCTGTGTCTGTGACACTGAGATCTTGCAACTCGCCGCTGTGGAGCTAGTTGTCGTGAAGCCAGATTTAGGGGTTTATTCCAGTTCAGTCGGTGGCCCGGTAGCAGTCCTTGCTCAGTACCTGATTGTTGCTGTACCCTGCAATCTGCTGGACAACACAGAGCTCCCTGGTCACTAACTGTACCCACTTACTCCAAAACCGATAACATACTGCTCGTCTATATCCTCTGATAAGTGTTTGCATTATCTACTGCAAGTGATTTCAGTATCTCTGTAAATCTATGCTTTTTAATCTATGGGCCTTTAATCTTTGACTTTTCTGCACTGTCTGCCCCGGGGCTAAAGTTTACCTTTGTCACCACTGAATTTTATTTGTTTCTCAATCATATTCAGGCACTTTGCCATTGACTTGGTGTGCTGTTGACTGTTTGCAATCTCCACGCAAAAGTCCAACTTGGTGTCCTTGTTAAGTTTTATACTTTTACCTTGATTAGTTACCAAGTAATTGATGTATATTAACAGCATGAATAATAAAGTATCAATAATGATGCACTAATTGTCACCTACTATATAATACAATCTGCAACAAATGAGTCACAGAAACTATCAACTTTAATACATACCCAGTTGTTCATACATTTCTAATGTATACACTAAATTCATAAACAGACTTGGAACAAAAACTCTGCTGAAATCTAAACTGGTATTAACAAAATTTACTTTAGCCACAAGCTCAGTTAGCTCACAATGCATAGCACAGAAACTGGTTGTAAAACCTTTTATATGGAATCCAGGTTACATTATTTCCCTTTTAATTTGGATTTGTTTTTCATAAAATAACATGCTCCTCTGGCTGGTTCTCTTTGCACCAAATCACGTGCTTTGAGATTTCCATCATCCTATATCTTTAATTAACCTCAACTCTGACATGTGATCTAATTGTCACTTTTGGAATGGGGGCCAATTAGTTTGAATGTTTTGGACTCAGTCTACCCTTGGTGCAGCCCACCCTTCAGGTTCTACTTTTGATTGTTCTTTTTCAGTTTATTGTTGATCTGCTTCAAAGTATCTACTTTGTGGGCTTGTTATTTGATGTACCTTTACACTCCTCCTTTCTTGCTGTTGTTTTGACCAGTTTATTTTATGTTCTTATTGGGAAGTTGGTGTTGTTGACATGCTACTGTAATAAAATATCTTAAGATTTCGGCTTTAAAAGAGTTGTAAACGTTTGAAGTTACCTAATAAGTGAAAACCTGTTGACACCAGATGCTGTCATTCCCTGAGCATTTGGTAGCTGTAACTTGTTTTTGTCTTTCAGGAAACTTATCGCTTCATGGCATTAAAAGTTTACAGTATAAATCAACAAGGATTTTGAGCCAGTTGCCATGCAAATCATCATACCAAAGGAGACCGTTCTCAAATAAGAACATGACAGTGGAACTTGACAGCAATACAGGTAATTTCAAAAGTTCATGTGTGTTGTGATTCAGGAGAGCTAATGAATGGTACATGATATTCGGTTAGTTGTTTGATAAAGCATTAATTTTATAATTTATTTTCAGCGTAGAACAATAACTATATTTCTGTGGTATGTAGTTACATTAACCTTAGCAGCATGTCATTGAGTAAAGTTCAAACTCTTTCCATCATGGAATAGAGGCCTTCTGAAACAGGCTCTTGGAAAATCAGGCTGAATGATCTTCTTTGTAAAGTTCAGCTTTATTCTTTTGAGGTAAGTGTTGGAAAGAAAAGTGCACCCCACCTTTGTGTTCTAATAGGAGCAAGATCATTGTGTTGATCAAGTCCAAGTGAATTGGCTTCCTTTGCAGAAAGTTGTGTCTATTATGCTGTCAGGAATCCCAAGTAATGCTACATGTCCGGGTAATAACAAAGTTCACATTCAAATCCAAGGTGAATGATGTGTTCTGTTGAAACGAAATGTGGCAGAAGACCAAGCTGAGACCCTAACTGAATGGAGGATTGTGAAGATTTAATATCCTAATTATTGGAAAATTCAAGGGGGAAAACTGATTGGAAATACATGAGTTTTTTTTCGCATTTATTCAATTTTCAAATTTATACAACAAAATTCTGAATGAATATCACCCAAGATGAAATCTACCATCTAACAATTTTTAAGGGACAATTCATTTTGACTTTTTGTAGCAATCTTCCAACTTCCTCTGCCAATTTAAAATCCTACTTTGGCAAAGCAGTCAACCATGAACAGCTGGATATCCAAGTTTGTTTTGGTTGGCAAAAGGCCATGAATGTACCTCAAATCCTCGGCTCCCAAACAAGAGGAAAGACAAAGGTTCTTTCTGACTCGACAGCTTTAATGCAAGTGTAGCTTATTCCTCTCTCCAGAATTTCACTGTGCTTGGATGTGGAGTTCAGAACTTTCTTCCCAACCCCCTTCTACAGCACGTTGTTCACAAGCCCACAGAAGAGACATCTGGAGAGCTGGAGGAAATATTCTTCCTCCAAACATCTGACTTGGAGGCAGCTGTGTTGCTGCCTCAACTATCCCTTGGGTGGTGATAGCTTTCTTTCCAGAAGAATGGAAAGTTCTCACAAAAAAAAACAGTGCTGAATGCAGTTTCGTGTGATAAAAGGAGTACTGGTTTAGGTGCTTCCAATCGTAGTTGACAAATATCATTTAATAATCGTGCCCCAATATTGTTATCTTCAGATGAAGCTAATCCTCCAGAAGTTTAGTGTGTAACCTTCAATATGGACCTTTGAAACTCTCCCTCTACTCAGCTAGCATCCAACTCCCAACTGGCAGAAAACCTGACAGAACCCTTGGAATCATGAGCTAGGCTGATGGGAAAATTGACAGTGGAAAAGCAGTCAGTCTCTTAACATCACCTGTGTCAAAATTCATAAAGACATTTTCACAGTGAAATCCTACACATTCTGCCCATTGCTCATATTCTGTAAATTCCATTCCTCCGCATCAAGTGATTGATGGATGGACTCAGCTAAAAGGGCATCCCCTCCTGGTATGAGGGTCAGTGTAATCAATAAATAAAGATGGAGAGTGTGAAAGTTAGTGCACAGTAAAGTATTAAAAGAGAAGGGCAAATCAGTAGGATTTTAAAAACCTTGTACCGAAATGTATGCAGTGTTTTGAATATAAGAACTAGGAGCAAGGAGTAGGCCAATGGCCCTTTGAGCCTGCTCAACCATTCAGTAAGATCATGGCTGATCTTATCGTGGATTCAGCTCCACTTGCCTGTGCTCTCACTGTAACCCTTAATTCCTTCATTGTTCAAAAAAAAATCAGTCTTAGCTTTAAGGATATTTACTGAAGTAGCGTCAACTATTTCACTGGGCAGGGAATTCCATAGATTTACGACTCTCTGGGTGAAGAAGTTCCTTCTCAATTCAGTCCTAAATCTGCTCCCCCAATTCTGAGGTTATTCCATAAGACCATAAGACATAGGAGTGGAAGTAAGGCCATTCGGCCCATCGAGTCCACTCCGCCATTCAATCATGGCTGATGCGCATTTCAGCTCCACTTACCAGCGTTCTCCCCGTAGCCCTTAATTCCTCTAGACAACAAGAATTTATCAATCTCGGCCTTGAACTGGACTTCATTGAGTTGTAGAA
>NC_057730.1:25760335-25762483 GCF_004010195.1 Chiloscyllium plagiosum
GGACCAAAACTGGACATAGTACTCCAAATGGGGCCTAACCAGAGGTTTATAAAGTCTTAGTAGTACATCTCTGCTTTTATATTCCAACCTTCTTGAGATAAGAGACAACATTGCATTCGCTTTCTTAATCATGGACTCAACCTGCATGTTTACCTTTAGAGAATCCTCGACTAGGACTCCCAGATCCCTTTGTGCTTTGGCTTTATTAATTTTCTCACCATTTAGAAAGTAGTCTATGTTTTTATTCTTTTTGCCAAAGTGCAAGACCTCGCACTTGCTCACGTTAAATTCCATCAGCCATTTCCTGGACCACTCTCCCAACCTGTCTAGATCCTTCTGTAGCCTCACCACTTCCTCAGTACTACCTGCCTGCCCACCTAACTTCCTTCTTGTCCTAGTTTCATCCGCCAGTGGAAACATCCTCTCTACGTCTACCTTATCTATTCCCTTCATAATTTTATGTTTCTAGAAGATCCCCCCTCATTCTTCGAAATTCCTGTACTCCAGGTGTGGCCTCACCAGCACCCTATCCAGATGCAATATGACCTCTTTGCTTTTAAACTCAATCCCTGTAGCAAAGAAGGACAAAATTCCATTTGCCTTCCCAATTACCTGCTGTACCTGCAGACCAACCTTCTGTGATTCATGCACAAGGACACCCAGGTCCCTCTGCATCGCAGCATGCTGCAACGTTTTACCATTCACGAGTTAGTCCTTTTTACTGTTTCTCCTACCGAAATGGTTAACTTTGCATTTGTGAATATTGTATTCCATCTGTCAAACCTTTGCCCACTCACTTAAACTATGTTCCTCTGCAAAGTTTTACACTCCTCTGCGCATTTTGCTGTGCCACTCATCTAAGTGTCACCTGCAAATTTTGACACACTACACATGGTCCCCAACTCCAAATCATATATATAATTTAGAATAAAGTTGATGAGCTGATGGCACAAATAGAGACAAATGGGTACGACCTGGTGGGGATTACTGAGATGTGGTTACAGGAAGATCAGGATTGGGAGTTAAATGTCCAAAGGTACTTAATATTCCAAAAGGAGTAGAGAAGAAGGTGCAGGAGGTGAAGTTGCTTTAGTGATTAAAGATGACATCAAGGCTGTATTAAGAAATGATTTTGGCATTAGGGACCAAAATGTTTAATCAGTCCGGGTGGAAATAAAACCCAAGGGAAGAAACCTCTTGGTAGGAGTAATTTACAGGTCCCCGAAGGATACTTCCAAAGTAGGGCATTGTATGATCCAGGAAATAATGAGGCCTTGTGAGAAGATCACACGGGAATTATGGGTGATTTGAACATGCATATTGTCTGGATTAATCAACTTGGCAAGGATAGCCTTGAAGAAAGGTTCAGAGAGTATATGAGGGATTGTTTCTTAGAACAACATGTCATAGAGATGTACAGCTTGGAAACAGACCCTTCGGTCCAACCTGTCCATGCTGACCAGATATCCCAACCCAATCTAGTCCCACCTGCCAGCATCCGGCCCATATCCCTCCAAACCCCTCCTATTCATGTACCCATCCAAATGCCTCTTAAATGTGGCAATTGTACCAGCCTCCTCCACATCCTCTGGCAGCTCATTCCATACACGTACCACCCTCTGCGTGAAAAGGTTGCCCCTTAGGTCTCTTTTATATCCCTCCCCTCTCACCCTAAACCTATGACCTCTAGTTCTGGACTCCCCGTCCCCAGAGAAAAGACTTTGTCTATTTATCCTATCCATGCCCCTCATAATTTTGTAAAACTCTATAAGGTCACCCCTCAGCCTCCAACGCTCCAGGGAAAACAGCCCCAGCCTCTCCCTGTAGCTGAAATTCTCCAACCCTGGCAACATCCTTGTAAATCTTTTCTGAACCCTTTCAGGTTTCACAACATCTTTCCGAATGGAAGGAGACCAGAATTGCACGCAATATTCCAACAGTGGCCTAACCAATGTCCTGTACAGCCGCAACATGGCCTCCCAACTCCTGTACTCCATACTCTCACCAATAACAGAAAGCATACCAAACGCCTTCGTCACTATCCTATCTACCTGCAACTACACTTTCAAGGAGCTATGAACCTGCACTCCATGGTCTCTTTGTTCAGCAACACTCCCTAGGACCTTACCATTAAGTGTATAAGTCCTG
>NC_057730.1:25766256-25812797 GCF_004010195.1 Chiloscyllium plagiosum
CATGCATTCATCTGCTCTATTCTCCTATTCCTGCCCTCACTAGCTTGTAGCACTGGGAGTAATCCAGATAATACTACCCTTGAGGACCTCCTTTTTAAATTTCTGTCTAACTCTCTGTAATCTCCCTTCAGAATCTCAACCTTTTCCCTTTCTATGTCATTGGTTCCAATGTGGACAATGACCTCCTGCTGGCCCCTCTCCCCCGTGAGAACATTCTGCACCCTCTCTGAGACATCCTTGATCTTGGCACCAGGGTAAAAAAACACACCATTCTGCTTTTTCTTTGCTGGCCACAGAAACGTCTGTCTGTACCTCGGACTACAGAATCCCCTAACACAATTGATCTCTTGGAAACCGACGTGGAGCCACTCGAAGTCTGGTTACTTTAAATTTGATATTATGTTACGAGAAGGATTGCTAAATGGCCTTGTAATTAAAGATCCCCTTGGAAGGAGTGACCATAACATGCTGGAGTTTCAAGAATGAAAGCTGTCACTTACGAGAGTTTGTGTTGGACAAAGGTAATTATGCAGGTTTGAGGAAGGAGTTGGCCTGAGGAAAAATATTAATGGGCAGACAGTTGAAGAACAGTGACAAATGCTTGGGGAGATACTAAATATCTCTCAATTAAAGTATAATCCTGAAAGGAAGAGGAATCTTAAAAAGGTGAAAAATCATCCATTGCTTGACAAGGAAGTCAAGACAAAAGCTAGGGCATATCATAATGCAAAGGTTCTGAAGAATTGGGAGAACTTTTAACATCGTTGAAGTGTTAATAAAAACAAAAATAAAAGAGCTTAGATGAACAATGAAAGAAAACCTGCAGAAAACATAATCACAAAAGCTTCTATAAATATAAAAAGGAAGAGGATAGTGAAAGTAAAGTTGGCTTTTTAGAGGATGAAAATGGTGAGAAAGTAATGGAAAACTCAAATGGCAGATGCACTGAACCAATATTTTGTCTGTATTTTCAGAGTGGAAGATAATACCTTCCCCAAATTTGCAGTTACTATAGAGGAATGATAACTAGAACAAAGTTATTAAGTAAACTAATGGAATTAAAGGTAGATAAATCCCTGAGGTCTGATGGCCTGCACACTTGAGTATTAAAGGAGATTGCAACAAAAAACATGGATACATTAGTTATGATATTCCAAAAGTCCTTGGGTTCTGGAAAAGCATTAGAAGATTGGAAACATGCTAATGTAAAAAAGGAGATGGACAAAAATTGGGAAACTATAGTTCGTTAGTTTGACTGCTGGAGTCAGTCATAAAGGAGGGGATAACTGAACACTTAGAAAAGCAAAGCTCAATTCACCAGTTTCAACATGGTTTCATGAAGGGCAAGTCATGCTTGACAAAATTTCTGGAGTTCTTTAAGGATGTAATCAGCAAGGTGGATAAGGGGGATCCAGTGCAGGTGGTTGATCTCGACTTCAAGAAGGCAGTTGACAAGGTGCAGCATAAAAGACTGATCCAGAAGGTTAGATCCCAGGTGGTTAAAGGTCGAGTATTGGCTTGGATAGAGGATTGGCTGACTGACAGAAAGCAGAGGTTCGGGGTAAATGTGTCCTTCTCTGGATGGTGAACTGTAACTAGTGGGGTGCTGCAGAGTTTAGTTCTCTGACTTCAACTGTTTACAATCTGTACAAATAATCTGCAAGGAAGGACAGTGTATCCCAGTAAAATTTGAGTGATACTAAAATAGGTGGAAAATCAGCCTGTGACGATGAGATGGAGTTTACAGGTGGATATTGATAGGCTAGAAGAATGGGCCAGAATCTGGCAGATGGAGTTTAATGTGGATAAATGAGAGATTGTCCATTTTTGGCTATAAAAATAAAACGGCAAATTATTATTTAAATGGGAAGCAGGTTAAAAGTACATCAGTGCAGAGGGATCTGGGGTGTTTTTGTGCATGAATTGTGGAAAGTAGGTATACAAGTGCAGCATATAATAAAGGCAAATGGAATCCTGGAATCTATTATAAAAGGACTGGATTATAAAAGTAAAGGAGCAGGCAGGTGAGACTAGTTTAATTTGGGATTATATTCAGCAAGGACTGGTTGGGCCGAAGAGTCTATTTCTATGCTGTATGACTCTAAGTGTTGTTACAATTATATAAGGCATTGGTGAGACCACATTTGGAGTATTGTGTCCAGATTTGGTCTCCTTACTTGAGGAAGGATGTGGTGGCGTTAGAGGCAGTTCAGAGAAGGTTCATGAGGTTGATATCAGTGATGAAAGGGCTGTCATACAAAGAGCTATTGCATAGCTTGTGCTTGTAGTCATTGGAGTTCAGAAGAATTGGGGCGGTGTGGTGGTCGGTGTGGTGGTCGGATTGAGGTATATAAAATGCCAACAGGGATTGATAAGGTGGATGCTGAGCAAATGTCCCCCCTTATGGGACAGTCTCAAACAAGAGGATACAGATATAGAGTGAGAGGATATAGATAAATGAGGTAGAAAAGGTGAGAAGAAATGACCTCTCTCCGAGGGTTGTGAATCTGTGGAACTCACTGCCCTAGAGTGCAATGGAGGCAGAATCAATCAACAGATTCAAGAAAGGAATAAATATGTTTCTGATGGAAAGGAAGATAAAGGGAGCTATGGGAAGCAGGCAGGAAAGTGGAATTAAAACCAGGATAAGATCAATCATGTTCATGTTAAATGGTGGAGCAGACTTGAAGAGCCGAATTACTTCATGCTAGTACTAATTCCTATGTTCCGAACAAGTCGAGCTATATTGGGCAATTATCAGCAAAACACTTATGAATATTAACAACCTGATGTGCAAATGTTCCATCCCTCTGACCAAAATTATTCTGTATTTCTAGTATTCCTTTTATCTGTTTGCCATCAACTTGTGACCTTTTTGTATTGAAATAGTATTACTCCACGGGCTGTTTTTTCCTATATATAAGGACTAATAACCTTTTCAATGCATTCATCAGCAAAGCCTTTTATTCACTTGTGTTTAGGAGTTGCAGTGATTCAGATGAAGAAACCTCCAGTTAACAGTCTAAGCCTGGAATTCCTCACAGAATTTGCCATTAATATGGAGAAACTTGAAATGGACAGAGAATGTCGGGGTGTAGTTCTCACTTCCGTATGTATGAACGTTTGATTTTTTAAACTACAGTTGCAAGACAGCAGGCTGTTCAACCTATTTTGCACATGCCACCTCTTTGCTTGCACTATCCAGTTAGTGTACTTCCCTCCTCTTTTCCCCGGCTTTTAATTTTCTTTTATCCCACATGGATTTATCCAGTTCTTGTTTGAATGTTACTATGAATCTACTTCCATCATCCTTTCAGGCAGTGAATTCCATATCTCAATAGTATAAACATATGTGAAAATCAATGTTTCCGCATGTTCTTTTGCCAGTCTCCTTAAATCATCATTTACCTCTACTTCCCTACTCTTCTGCTCCTGGAAACACTTTCTCATCATTTTCTGCATAAAAACTATTTCTGATTTTGATAATCTCTATCAAATTTCCTATTAAATCCTCTCTAGGGTCTCTGCTGAACAGAAATCTCTAAATACTGGGATTATTGTAAT
Organism: Chiloscyllium plagiosum; assembly: GCF_004010195.1. Classification (NCBI taxonomy): domain Eukaryota; kingdom Metazoa; phylum Chordata; class Chondrichthyes; order Orectolobiformes; family Hemiscylliidae; genus Chiloscyllium; species Chiloscyllium plagiosum. The sequence goes on from NC_057730.1 coordinate 25,769,821, forward strand.
AACTCTCTTGTGTACCGTGTACAAGGTCTGATTATCTGGCTAAAGTATTTGTCCAGAATTGAACACACATGTATTCATGCATTTGGCTTCCCCCACCCCAACAGGCTTAACTAGTGCTTTCGAAAAGTTTAGCACTACTCCCTTGCATTTCACAGAATGGTTACAACACAGAAGGAGGCCATTAAACTCCAGCTGACTGTGCCAGCTTTCCAAAGCAGCAATTTGCCTAGAACAACTCTGCCGTCTTTCCCATGTAGCTCTACACATTCTTTATTTTCGGACAATAATCCAAATCCCTCCTGATTACCTCAATTGAGCCTTCCTTAATCACTCCCTGCATGGAAAATGTTTTCTTTGTGTCATCATTGCTTCTTTTGCCAAGTCCTTCTGACCCATATTCTCTTGATCTTGATCCTTTCATGCAATGGGACCAATTTGCTTCGTATCTACTCAGTCCAGACTCCTCATGATTTTGGATGCCTCTATCATAATCCACTTTAAACTTGACCAACTTCTCAAATCGATCTACTGTTGTAATTCCTCATTCCTGCAGCCATTTTTGTGAATCTTTGCGGCAAACTCTAAACTACCTTCAGAGACTTCCTGAGGTTTTGTGCTCCGAACTGAATACAGTACTCCAGTTGAGGCTGAACAAATTTCTGTATATGTTAACATAACTCCTCACTTTTGTGCTTTTATGTTGCTAATAATAAAACCTAGGAAGCTGTCAGCTTTATTATCCATATTCTCAACCTATCCTGCCATCTTCAATGAATAGCACCCGTATATACCCATATCCTTCTGTTCTTGTACCCCCTTTAGATTTGTAGCCTTTGTTTTATATTGTCTCTCTTCATTTTTCCTACCAAAATGAATAATTCCACACATTTGCCATTTGTTTGTTCATTGCACTGATGTCTATGCCCTTTTGCAATTGTAGGTTACCTTTCTCGTGGTTCACAATATTTCCTAGTTTTGAAACATCCACGCATTTTAAAATTGATAATAACCCTTGCTCCAATCTGAGATATATTATTTACAACTGTCCATTTCCTGTCACTCATGCAGTGTTGTGTCCATGTTGCTACTGTCCCTGTTATTCTATGTGTTCTAACTTTGCTCATCAATCTATTATGCTGTAGTTTATTAAATGCCTTTTGGAAGTCTATAACTGATTAACAGCATTATTCTAATTGACCCCCTCTATTACTTCCTCAAAATTCTCCAAGTCAGTTAACACAATTTGGTCTTAACAAATCTGTGCTGGCTTTTCCCTTTTAACTTTTTTTTAACGTTGTACTAAAAGCAGTGGTCCCGCAGTTTTGAAAGATTTGTTGTATGTACTGCCTCGCATTCTTGGAAATGTATTTAATTTGTGTATTTGTCTCTCCTCACCAGTCCATGTGCTTGAATTCTCTTGCAGTCCTCATTGTTTACTACATTTGAACTTTGCACCACCTGCAAACTTTAGGGTTACGTGCTGTGTCCCCAAGACCAAGCCATTAATTCATTTTGAAAACAACTATGAGAAAGTGAGCACATTAAAAATGATAGGATCTTTCAGTAGTTTAGTACAATTGGGATTAAAGTTTGTAATAATTCTTCTACTTTGTGAGTATTCTGACGTTACTGGTGAAAGTGAGCAGTCAAAATATAATTACAGCATGACTTCTGTGCAGTAGACTAGTACGGTTGGTATCTCTAATACAATCAACTATCTGCCCTCATTACTGTCCTTGTAATCATGATAAACTGAATTATAAACTGACCTTGACAATCAGTATGTGTTTGCTACTGACGTGCTTGCATGGATTATATTTTACAGGATTGTTTAGAAATCTTTTTGTCATACATTGTGAAGAAATGCGCAAATGTAGTATTTGTTTCTGTACCTTAACTCTGTGTTTATAGTTTGCTGGAAGCGTATGGAGACCATTAAGCAATGTTTGTAATCTTCAAATGTGTATTATGGGGATCAATAATGGAATATGATCTGTTACAAATGAATATTATGTTGTTTACAGTTCAGAGATTACCTCACAAAAGGGTTTTTAAATTGCTTTCCCCATCTGCTCAGTTGGTGAAGTCAGTATGCAGTTAAGTGCTAAACGCCAAAAGTTTGAAGATTTCTGCTACTTTTATTGAAGTAGCTACAGTTCACCTCAGCACTTCTCAGGAAAATAATGCAGTGGTACCACTGAAGCAGATATATTGGCAGATTGACTAGTTAGCTGGATGTGACTAATGGAGTTCTGCAGGATCTTTTTGGGGCCTCAACTATTCAACAGATTTCATCCACCTTAGACCTAAATATGATAAAACATTGTACTTCCTGTGTGGCAAACAACAAGAAACAATGGATCTCCATCGAAACTTGAAGGTGCAGGTATGTAGATCTTGAAAATGTCATGAACAGGTAAATGAAATAAATCAAAAAAAGGTTAATGAAATGCTTACCTTTTATGTTTCAATTACTAGAATGCAAGAGGGTAGAAACTATGCTTCAACTGCAAAATGATGTACTGTGAATAGTTCTAGACAGCGCACATTCTGAAAAACGTATTAGGCTTGGAGGGAGGGCATTGTAGGTGTACTAGAAGAATACCTGGACTCCAGAATTTAAACTACAAGGAGAGATAAAACAAACTGCAGTTGCATTCTCTGGAACTTAAAAGCCACAGACTGATTCGATGTATGTTTTCAAAGTATTAATGGGAATGGAAGAAGTAAAAGGAGAGGAGCTATTATTAAAGCAAAGATTAATATAACTCTATTGATTGATTACTGACAAAGTTGGATTTCTGTGAACTAATACAGCATTATTTATGCAGTCATGAAATTGCTAAATAAAAGAATGCTCCCTGTGAACATGAGGTATCTGCATTCAAATGTCAACAACGAAGAACATCAAAGAGAATGAGGACAGCATACTGAAATTTCAGTCTAAAATATAAAAGGTCTAAACTTATTTCCAATATGTTTTTTTGGTTTGGAAAAAAGTATAATCATAATTCTTTAATTTTAGTCTATTCCTAAGATCTTTTCTGCTGGCTTGGATATCAATGAGATGTATGGGAAGACACCAGAGCATTCTGGGGAGTTCTGGAGAGCTGTTCAGGAAATGTGGTTGAAGTTGTATGGCTCCAATATGGTGACAATAGCTGCAATCAATGTAAGTAACAAATTTGTCTTTGTAACTTACATTTTTTTCTCAATGATTGTTTGCTACAGCTGAGATTGTGTTTATGTAAATAACTTTTTTAAAAAAACAATAGAAGTAGAATATTGAAAAATACTAATTTACATTCAGTTCAAAATAATATCCAAGTAAATTTAGAAAATCAAAGGTTTTTGAAGAAGCAGTGAATTCAGCAATGTTTTCAAATTTGTGGAGATAACTTGTGAAATGAACTTAGAAAATTGTCATCACCGAGTCCTATGACCTGGTACACACATGGAAGTATCGTCAATTTAATGTGAAAACAAAATCCTGAGCACCTTCAGCAATGGCCTTTCTTACCATGAACACGTTATTACCTCTGGAGCAAAGAACCCTCAAAACAGAATTGCATTGTAGCACCTTAATGTGACTCAGCTCAGGACCCTTATAAGTCAGACCTTCTAAAGTAGGGTCAAGCAAAATCAAATTCAAGGACCATGCAATTACAGAATTCTCATGTGCACTTAAGAACCTGGATGTGAAACTTGGTCTGGAGCTAATCAAAAATTTATCTTTGCATTTCTTCTATTCTTCATCTGTAGGTTACCCTTTGGCAAAGTCACCTGAAAATAGAATGTCATATTCCATATGAACCCTGACAGTGAAAACTCTTTCTCCCCCGCTCACCCTGTCCTTCAACGACCTGTGCATTGTCAGACTGTTTATCCTGCATCCACTTCTGAAAGGGCCTCACCTTCCTTCAATTAAACATTGGGAAGAGCAAAACCATTGACTTTAGACCAAGGCCCCACAAAAACTTTGTTCTCTAACTATTGATTCCATTTCTCTCCCTGGCCACAGTCTTTTACTGAACTCAAGTGTTCATAGCTTCAGGTACTACTTACTACTTGCTTTCTAATAACCCAGAAAGTCCAGGTGTGTATATCATTAAAATATCATGAACAAGTATACACAAAAAAAATTTCAAAGGCCAATGGAATGGTGATCTTTAAAACTGGACTGCTAGAATACAAAAGGTTAGAAATTATACTTCAGCTGTGAGATGCATGCACATTTTACATGTCTGACAGTATGAATAATTCTGGACAGCACACTTAGGACGAATGTATTAGCTTTGGAGGAAGAGCATTATAGATATACCAGAATAATATCTGGAATCCAGAAGTTGGGCTACAGAGAGAAAGAACATAAAGGGGAATTGTTTTTTCTGAAATCTAGAAACTAAGGGTTTTTTAATCTCAGTTTTCAAGATATTAATGGGAATAAATAAGGTAACAGAAGCCTATATCCACTTCTGAAATAGTCATCATCTCCATCTCAGCCTCTACCTATCAGCTGTTTAAATTGGCATTCATAGTTGTTATCTGCAGATTCCTAATATTCCCATTCCCTTCTCATCAGCTTTTCTTCTGCTCTCGATTATTTTTTGCTCATCCTAAATGCTGCAGCCTGTATCCTAATTCATACTAATTTGCCTTTATCCAACACCTCTTTCCTTGCTAAACTGCTTTGGCTCCTAATCCCACATTGGGTCCCAATCCCCTCATGGTTTGATTTTAACATTTTCATCCTTATTATTCAATTTGCTTCCTTGTCTGTGCAGCAGTGTTTAGTTCTGAAGTCATATTGGACTCAAAACATTAACTCTGTTACTGTCTTCACTGCTGCCAGACCTGCTGAGCTTTTCCAACAAGTTTTGTTACTTTTGCTAGGTGGTCTCATCTCACTATATCTATACCTTCCTATGATCCTGCAAGATCTCAACCTTCCTCATGATTATCATAAGCCATCGGAATTTGACCCATTGAATCATTGTAGATAGGTTTCTCAACCCATTCTCCTGCCTTGTCCCTGTAACTCTTTATCCCCTTCCCAATCAAGGACCTATCTATCTGTGTTTTAAATGGACTCAATGACTTGGTCTCCACAGCCGTCTGTGGCAATGAGTTCCACAGATTAACCATCCTGTGGCTGAAGAACACCCTCCTTATCTTAGTTATAAAGGGTCATCCCTTCATTATGAGTCTATGCCCTCTGGTCCTAGTCTCTCCTACTAATGGAAACATCTTCTCGTACACTATTCTATAGCCCTAGTTCTGCCATTTGTCAGGGCAGTTGTCCCAGCATGATTCAGGTGGAGTCTGTCTCATTGGAATAGCTCCGTCCTTCCCCCAGTGCTAGTGCCAACGTCTCATGAATTTGAACTCCTTTCTGCCACACCAATGTTTGAGCCAATTGTTTATCTTGTTAATCTTGACTCTATGCCAACTTGCTCATGGCTCGGGTAGTAATGCAGAGATTACCACCTTTTTGGTTATGCTTTTCAATTTAGCACTTAGCTGCTCATATTCCTTCAGCAGAACCATTTTCCTCTTTCTCCCTGTATTGTTGGTATCTATGTGGTCCATGACAGTTGGATCTTCCCCTCCTATTCCAAGTTCTTCTGATGTTCTGAACCCAGGCACCAGGCAGGCAACACCACCTTCAGGACTCTTGATCCTGGCCACAGAAAACAGTGAATATTCCCAGAACTACACAATCCCCACTTAGAATTACATTTCTCTTTTTTTTCACCCCCCTTCTTGAATGATTCTCTGTACTATGGTGCTATGTTGTTCCTCCCTACAGCCCCCACTCTCGTCCACGCAGGTAGTAATAATCTCAAACCGGCTCAATAAACTCAGGGGCTGAGGCTCCTTCAGTACCATCTCCTAGATCCCTCTACTTGCCTCAGTGAAAGTTACACCATCCTGTCCCTAACTACTGACTGAATTTGCGTTTATTAATCTAAAGGATATGACTGTTTCCTGCAACACACCATCCACATAACTCCCCCCCCCGATGTGGTAATGGGGGCCTAGCAGCTCCCACATCATGCAGCTACAACACATCACCTGGCCCAGCATCTCTATTTTAATTATTTAGTTCTTAACTTGATTTTTAAAAAAAATTATACTGGTCTTTTAATTACTGGCCTGTAAATATTTCCCTATTTACTTTCAATCCCTACTTTCAATCTGAAAGTAAATAGGGAAGTATTTCAATCTGAAAGTAAATTGTTATTAATTGACTATCACTAATCAATGAACTTGAGGTTTACTTGCAATGTCAGGCTTCTGTGTTTGATCTTGGGCATCAATTTAACCTGTTTCTGAAAAAGAAACCTTACAAATTATGAGCCTAAAAAAACCCAGCAAAATGCACCTCATCTCTTCCCAACCAAATTCCCACATCGTCTCCAAATTCCTCAAACTGTATACTCGCTAGACCTGTGTCTCTCTCTCTCTCTAGATATGATCTCTCCTTCCTAACCTTGTGAAGCTGACTGATTCTTTTCTCTTGTGCGTCTATGCCTTTGCTCCAATATTTGCAGTTGTGCTTTTAGTCATCCAGGTCTGAAATTGTATCCTAAAGCTTCTCATCTGCTTCACCCATTTCTTGTTGAAGTTGTTCCTTAAAGTTGTTTGACCAGTTTCACTTTTTTCTATAACATGCTGGCAGTTCTGACCTGATAGCACTCCTGTAAAGTGTATTAGGATATTTTACTATAATACAGATACTATTTAGATGCAAGTTATTACTGTTAACTCAGCAGTTCTTTCACTCTTGTCATGTGGGTTTCATTAATTATTACAATAAAAATATTTAAAATTGAACTATTGGTAAATGAGGGCCAAAAAAAAAGATTCTAGACTGAAAGAAGTCAGCTAAGGTTGCTGGTCTTTGTTTAACCCACAGCATTCTGTATCCCTGTTGTTTCCAGATAACTTTTATGACACTTAAACCTATATCAATCTAACAGCAACAAAGGGAGCAATTGGTTCCAAAGCAGTCATTCTTCGTAATCTGCACAAAGTATGTTGGAAGAAACCAGGCAAATGTGTTACCATTGTATTACCATTCTGAAAAAGAATCTTAACTGGACTCAAAACATTAACTCTTCCTTTACCACAGATGATATCAGACCTGCTGCGCTTCTCAGTAACTTTGTATTTCTTATTACATTGCTTCCTGGTTCACCATTGAAATTACCATATTATGTTTGCCAGATTATAAAGCTGACCAATGAATCAAATATTTCTGGTGGTATGCTTTGACCCTGTGATTGCAGAAAGATGAAAAAAATACTGTTTTTTATACAGTCTGGGTATGAAAGCTCAGTAAACTAATAGCAAGTGCAAGCCACCTACCTATTCACTTTACCTCATTCAAGCATAGCTTCCTGTTTTTAAAATAAAGCATTTAAAACCAGCACAAATGACCTGTCCTTTACCCTGCAATCTGTCAGGTCCAATCAGTCACTTATGGTGTATTGGGCAATGTTTTCCAAAATCATCTATTTTTGTTTTGGAGAAAAGTACAGTTAAATGTGATGCTGTTATAATAGCACAGTAGAGCTAATGATTTCTGTCCATCTCTTGAAATTTGTTATTCCCATTATTATCATAGGGATCCAGCCCTGCTGGTGGATGCCTCATGGCATTAGCATGTGACTACCGAATTATGGCAGATAATCCAAAGTATGCAATAGGGCTAAATGAAACCAAACTTGGAATTGTTGCACCATTCTGGTAGGTCCTCTCAAATTTATAAATTGAACTTTATATGCATTAGTTCATTTGTAATGGAAAAAGTCAAAATGTTGTTTCTCTTCATAACTGCGTGTTCATCTTTCACTAGAAATTTAATTAATCAACTATGTTTCTCTGATTCTTTATCATGTAATCTCCAATTTGTATGGGTACGTCTTACAGTACTTTCTCTTCTCTTAAGTTTGTCTCTTCTCTCAGTATTTATGAATCTGTATTTTTCTTTCTTTATGTACGGTTGCTCATCTGGCACAGACTTCATTTGTTTCTCTGGCACTGTAAAGTATACACGATTCATGCAATTTTTAATCATAAGGGCAGCACATCAGTTGCTGGTGAATTTCAGTCATAGCAGCTGATTTGCTGCCCCCAAGTGATCTGGGCAGGAAATTGCAGCTCTCCATTCACTGATGTCCTTGCAGCTAGTGTGAAAAGTACCTCGATTATTACTGTTTTATGCTGGGACAAGATTCAATTGCAAATAGCAATTCTCACTTGCAGCACAGAAGCTGATATCAGTATAAGAGTTCTTAATTCAGATACGAGTGACATTCAAGGCTGAAGATTAAGAAGTAAAATATAATGCAGAACTGTATGGATGTGGGGCCAGTTGCAAGGTTGAACAGGAAGTGACTGGATAACTGAGAGGAAAGTCTTGAATCGGGCGAGTGCCTCTAGATGATTTGAAGAGAGATTTTATGAAGTGTTAGAGGTTAAGTGCCTGTAAGCTGGGATTGACTACATCTGAAACTTCATAAATTTGCAAGAGGAAAGTGCTTCTGTCTTGGGAACATGCAAGAGCTGAGTGACTCCATACTGGGGTCAGTTAGACAATAATATGCTTGTGCATTGGAGGAGTGTGTGTCTCTGAACTGCAGGGATTGGTGATAGAATGGGACAGTTTGAGATCAGCACAGAATGGACGAGTATTTAAACTGAGAGGAATTGGAAGGTGAAGATGAATTGGGAAGAGTTGAAGGCTGAGAGTCTCCCTGTGAAACAAGTGAACGTGGCTAGTGAGGCAATTTTGAAAGAGTGCAAGTTCACACCTCTGAAAGGAAAGATTCATGATTGAGACAGCCTTTAGAAAGTTTAATCTAGATAAAACAAATAACATGTATTGAATTTAATTTAGTTGTAGAATGTACAAATGCTTCAGTTCTGATACTATGAAAACTATGATAAACCAGAATAGACTCTTTCTCTTCTTTGCCCCAGAACATTTTCAGGTCAAGGAAATAGCAGAATTTGACCAGATTTGTGATTTGACAATTTGCTTTACCAGTACTTTTGTCTTTCAGTTTTTGGATCCCATTTTTAAAATCTAGTTCTACTTGCCTGGTATTGAAAAGCCCTCTCTTGGTTTAAATTTCCAATCCTTTCCTTAAAGCTGTGTTTGAGATGAGTGGAGGAAAAATAGGGTGGGTTGGGGAGAACAGAAATGGTGAATAGGTTGTGGGAGAAAAAGTACACAATATTTTCAAATAAAGTGGACATGATTGTGTACCATACTTAGCTTTGTGTCATTTTACAATGTAATTGCTTTTCCATAACCGTTTGGTGAAAGTAGCTGAACTTTTATTTTTGTTTGTTGGTCTGAAGTTGTAGCTTTTTTATTTCATCATTAAAGGTTCAAGGATTCCATTATTAATGTCATTGGAAGAAGGGCCACAGAGCATTCTCTCCAGCTTGGTCTCATGTATAGTGCTTCAGATGCCTTGAAAGTTGGACTTGTCGATCAACTGGTACCACAAGATAAAATTATGACACATGCTTTGAGTGTAATGTCAGAATGGCTGGCTATTCCAGGTGAGGTTTTTTCAATTTGAAAGTTGTAAAATGAATAAAAGTTCTGATTAATCCTTTTGTGAAACAATTTGTTGTTCCTGCATAAAACTAAACCCTAAATATTTACGTAGAAGCAACCAGTAATTTCTGCTTAAAATGCGGTGAGTGCACTTAGAAACGCCATAAAATTGAATTATGGTATATAGTAACAAACTTAGGTGTGTTTCATATAAATTGTTCCTCTTCACCGTGAGGGAATCTTTCAAACGTCCAGCATGTCATAACCTTGAAACTTGTTCCTCCTATATAAGATGTATTTTTCGTGGCAAATAAATAAGTAAACTTAGCCCTTGTTGTCACTTTGCAGTTGTGCAGCTTGGATCAGCAACTTAGCAACATGCCAAGTTTTAAATTGTGTAATTTCCATTCCATCATGAATTGGTACTTCCCAATGAGTCCGCATATTTATTTCATTTTTGCAAGTCTTTTGGCTGTATGCTGTTTGTTCATAACAAAATTTTGTTTTGTGTACGACTTTGTAACCTTTGATTGCAAGGTAAACTCATTCTTCAGGGGATTGATTGTGTGCTTAACATGGGATCAGTTTACTGAACGTACTGATTGAATAATACAATTATGAAAGAAATTTTAATAGATGCCTTCATGTGACCTAGTAAACTGAAATTGCAAATGTCTAGTCTTCAATTCAGAATTTTTATTACTGTGGAAGAAATAACTAAATCATTACAGTGTTATGATCCCAATTGGTGGCAACACTGAACAAAGCAGATTCCAGACAATAATCTAGCTTGATAGATCATAAATTTTATTTTTGCGGTTTGGTTACCATGTATTTAGTCACTGAACATATTCATACCAGGTTTACAATCTTCTTTAACACAGAACACCAATTTATTTCATAGCACAAATAAACTACATAATATAGCTTAGAGAGATCTTAACGTCGTTGAGAAAAAGAGAAATTCAGCTCTTTTCCTGGCAATGCCCTTGGAGTGCTCAATCACAGTGATGTATCCTTCCTATGTTAACTCTTCAAATTCTTACTTAACTCAGTCTTTCCATTTTGGATGGCCTAAAGATTTCTGGGCTTTTCTTTTTTAAACTCATTTGCCATTCTAGTATGAGGCTGTTCTTCTGAACCGTAGTTTGATTCTTTTCAATCTACTAGTGGCCCCTGATTTTGTTTTTCCCATCTATCACAAAACTGAGCATTGGAAACACTCCATCAACTAGGCAGTTTACTGAAGTCATATGATTGCTTGGAAATTGTGCATTTTATTTGCATTTCCAAATAACTTCTCTTTTTAAAAGTAACTTTCACAAATGAAACCATACATATATTTACCTCTCCTTCAAAATTTCAAATTCCTAAATGACTACAGAATATTATGCACCTTTATCACAGCAGTAAAGTTTTGTCTTAAGTGCTACTGCCATGCCTTCTTTGTCATTTATTTCACAGATCATGCTCGACAAATTACCAAATCCATGATGAGGAAACCAACACTCGATCGACTTCTAACCAACAGAGAATCAGACATACAAAATTTTGTTAATTTCATCAGTAAAGATTCCATTCAGAAGTCTCTCCAATTGTACTTGGAGATGCTGAAGCAAAGAAAAAGCTAAATAAATGTACTCTTAAAAAGAATCCCAATGTATTTGTTTACATGGTATGATGGATAATAATTTCTCAGATTTTTGTACAGGATTTTCTCTCTCAATTGAATATTATTAACATAGAGTATTGAATATTGTTCGTAGTTTTTTAAATTGACTTTGCAAAATGTATCAATTTATATCCTAACTCTTTGTTTTATTAAATTTGAAGATGTGTAATTCTGCTGCCAATATCTTGGCAGAATTGATTGTGTAATTTAATCTGGGATAAGAAATTGTTTGTGTGCATTTTTTTAAATTAATCTCCAAAGGTGTTCTTGACTGATTTAGTTGAATTTAGATCATGAGTTTCATATTACCCAGGTGATCACCAATTTATTTTTGTAGCAGACCTAAACGGTGTTTACATTTCTGTTTTATGGAGTTCTTCAACAAGTGTTTATCAAATGAATTGCTTGTAAAGAACAAATAACTGTGAGCTAGGACTATATTCAAATGTATTTACAATATAAATTATGATATTACTTACAATATTGGCATGAAATATTTATTTTTAAAATGCATTAATGAAGTGGGAGATTCATGTGAAGAGATAATGACTGTTCAGAAAATGTGAGAAAGGAGAAATTGCTAAAGTAGTCTGGGTAGAAATGAATAAGGTGACAAAATGATACATAGCAATTGCTTTCATTTGGTAGTACACTGTTTTTAATGTATGAAAGTCTGAAGTTGATTTACAGGGGCATATGAAAAAAAATGAATACTGAGATATGAATCGGGGAAAGTGACCAACCCTTGGTCAGGGAATGTGTTTTAATGAAAGTCTTATTAAAAGAACAGCGAAGTGAAGAGCTTTAACACAGAATCATACGTTATAAGGATAAGATGGCTGAATGGCAGAGGGAATAGAGGGTATTGCAATCGTAGATAACTTAGGGATAATGAGAAGCATGAGATACAAGTTCAAATCCTTGAGAGCAAGTCATGAGTATTTCCTGTAGAGAAGGACATGTAAGACATAAAATGTGGGGAAATAGATGGTGACATCTTGAAAAATGTCCAAATTATGAGGAAGTGGTGCTGGACGTCTTAAATGTGTACAAGTAAATAAATTCCCAGGACCTGATTAGGTGTACCCCTGAACTCTGTAGGAAGCTAGGGAAGTGATCGCTGGGCCCCTTGCTGAGCCATTTGAATCATCGATCGTCACAGATCAGGTCCCGGAGGACTGGAGGTTGGCTGACATGGTGCCACTATTTAAGAAAGGTGATAAGGACAAGCCAGGGAACTATAGAGCAGTGAGCCTGATATCAATGGTGGGCAAGTTGTTGAAGGGAATCCTGAGGGACAGGATTTACACATATTTGGGAAGGCAAGGACTGATTAGGGATAGTCAACATGGCTTTGTGCATGAGAGGTAATGTCTCTCGAACTTGATTGCGTTTCTTTGAAGAAGTAACAAAGAGGATTGATGAGGGCAGAGCAGTAGACGTGATCTATATGGACTTCAGTAAGGCATTCAACAAGGTTCCTCATGGCAGACTTGTTAGCAAGGTTGGATCTCCTGGAATACAGGGAGAACTAGCCATTTGCATACAGAACTGGCTCAAAGGTAGGACACATACACAAGTTTGTTTGCCCTGTACAGAGGGTGGGGGTGGAGAGTTGCTTTTCAGACTGGAGGCTGCTGGTGTGCCACCAGGATCGGTGCTGAGTCAACTGCTTTTCATCATTTATATGAATGATTTGGATGTGAGCATAAGTGGTATAGTTAGTAAGTTTGCAGATGACACCAAAATTGAAGGTGTAATGGACAGCGAAGAAGTTTACCTAAGATTACAATGGGATCTTGATCAGATGGGCCAATGGGCTGAGGAGAGGCAGATGGAGTTTAATTAAGATAAATGTGAGGTGCTGCATTTTGGAAAAACAAATCTTAGCAGGACTTATACATTTAATGATAAGGTCCTAGGGAGTGTTGCTGAACAAAAAGACCTTGGAGTGCAGGTTCATAGCTCCTTGAAAGTAGAGTCGCAGGTAGATAGGATAGTGAAGAAGGTATTTTGTATGCTTTCCTTTATTGGTCAGAGCGTTGAGTATAAGAGTTGGGATGTCATGTTGCGGCTGAACAGGACATTTGTTAGGCCACTGTTGGAATATTGCATGCATTTTTGGTCTCCTCCTGTTTGGAAGGATGTTGTGAAACTTGAAAGGGTTCAGAAAAGCTTTACAGAGGTACCTCGATTATCTGAACAAGATGGGTGGGCACTACTTTGTTTGAATAATTGATTTTTCGGTTAATTAATTCAAAGCCTCTCCTCTGGGGCTCGGAGTTTTCTGAAGTTTCCTTTTTCCTCGCTCTGCCTGCCTTGCTCCCTCTCTCTGTCGCAGGGTTTGTTTCTGAGCAGGCGCACACGTGTGTGTAAGGGACATGCAGTATTGCTGAAGCCTCCCACACTCCCAATCGGTTCAATGAGATTGGCACAGCGAGCGCTTGCAAGGTCCACTCCCCGTTCAGGCGAGTAGGTAGCAGCACACCACGTGCATGCCCCTGCCCCTGTCCAACCTGGCCGCCCTGCACCCAGTGCACCGCTGTCCACCCCCACCCCTTCTCCGGGACAGCCAGACTGGACTTAACAGTAAGACTGCTGCTGCCTTTGGAGGGTGTGTGTCAAAATAACACACACATACACGTTTGCCCTGTACAGGACAATATTGGAGATATTATCTGGGGAAGAGGGGTTTAGGGTACACCCCTCAGTAGAACTTCAGGGAGAGGGCAGACAGTCAGCCATTTGGAGATGGTGCCTGGGTTCCCATCAATGTCCATGCCTGTTCTCGAAAGCATTTCAGTAAGCCGAGTTCATTTTTAATCATTGTAAACAAAAGATGTGATCAGTATTAAAACACTTCTGATGTAATGTTTCTATCGGGGACCTTGAGATCTTCTTTGGATAATCCGACATTTGGATAATCGAGGTTCCTCTTTATGAGGATGTTGCCAGAGTTGGAGAGTTTGAGCTAAAGGGAGAGGCTGAATAGGCTGGGGCTGTACTCCCTGGAGAGTCGAAGGCTGAGGGGTGACCTTGTAGATGTTTATAAAATCATGAGGGGTATGGATAGAATAAACAGATACGGTCTTTTCCCTGGGGTGGGGGAGTCCAGAATTAGAGGGCATAGGTTCAGGGTGAGAGGGGAAAGATATAAAAGAGACCTAAGGGGTGATCTTTTCACGCAGAGGATGGTGCGTGTATGGAATGAGCTGCCAGAGGAAATGGTGGAGGCTGACACAATTACAGCATTTTAAAAAGCACCTGGATGGGTATATGAATAGGAAGGATTTAGAGGGATACGGACAAGTGCTGGCAAATGGTACAAGATTAGGTTAGAATGTCTGGGCGGCATGGATAAGTTGAATCAACTGGGATGTTTCCATGCTGTATATCTCTATGACTTTATGACACTGCTGACTATTACAGACAATGTGAGAAGTAAATACAGTATTAGTCTAGATTAAGTAGTTATGAGCCGGAAGTTGAGTCCTGGTGTAATTCTGCATTAAGACCAAAAAGTAACATGCTTGAAAGGGATATTAATTAAAAACAATAATAGAAAACAAGAGATAGTATTGAAATTATAAGCAACATGGAAGAAAAAATATATCCACAAAAGAAGCATGCAACAGTGAAGACCACAACAGCTAAATTAAGGATATAATCTGATCAACAACAGTACAAGTTTGAAGCATTCGGCCTTAGTGGCAATCTGCTGTGCTAGAGTCAAAACTGGCTGGGAGTAATTGTAAATGAATTTGGATTTTATTGAAGTTTGATCTCACACGGTGTCCCAAAAGGATTTATGCTCACATGATCCACTTCATTTTTCATACTCCGCTACTTTGGCTACCAGAATGGCAGTGCTTCAATTTTAAAATCTTCATGCTTGTTTCCAAATCCCTATATGACATTACCACTCCCTAGCTATGTCAGCATTTATGGCCCATCCCTAAATGTCACTGAGAAGGTGGTTGTGAGCTGCTGCCTTGAACTGGCATAGACCCTTTGTGTAGGTTCACCACAGTGCTGTTAGCAAAGGAGTTCTGGGAATGTGATCCTATGGCAGTGAAGGAACGGCTACAATAGTTCCAAGTTACAATAGTGTGTGGTTTGGAGGGGAATTTGCAGATGGTGGTGTTCCCATCCTTTTGCTGCCTTTATGCTTCTCGGTAGGAGTAGTTACAGATTTGGAAACTTAAAATTACTGAATGCATGTTGTTATTTCAATGCTAGTCTGGAATTATAAAGACTATCGTGATGAGTAACCAGTGTTTAAAAACATTCCTGTCTCGCTGATGTGAAACTCTTAGCTAGTGACCAAGTTAATGCATAAGACAATCCAGCTAATGATTGTATTAAACTTCCAGAAGACATTTGATAAAGTTCTGGATGTTACTTTTTAATAAAAACAAATATCTTGGAACTAGATGCACATTAAATAGCAAAGTTCATGGAATTAAGTTGTAGTTTGGGGGAGTAGGTTTGAAATCTGTGCCATTGTTCCTGATATTGCTTCATTATTATATATTGTTTTATAGTTGTTATAGCTAAAGTAATCAATGAAGTATTATTCTGTTACTGTGCTGCACTTGTATCTAATGAATTATGCTAATGATACAAATTTTCAAGTTACTGAAAATTTAATTTCTGGTGAGGGATGTTTGCAGAGCAACAGTTATGTTTAAATTTCCAGTTTTGCTGACAAGAAAGCCTGTTAAATTAGAATTGATGAAACAGTGTTGAAATATCAGCTGTACTGTTACATCCAGTTCTGGCTGCTGCACTTTCAGAAGGTTATGCAGACATTGAAAGAAGACAGAAAAGATTCACAATAACAATTTCAGGGATGAAGAACTTGAAATTAGAACTCTTCCCTTGGAGAACAGAATTTTGAGAGGGGATTTGATAGAAATATTCAAAATCATGGAGACAGCATAGGTTTGGAGAAACTATTCCCAATTGTAAAACGATGGAGAAAAATAGGGTACAGATTTAAAGTAATTGACAAAACCAAAGTGTTAGAAAGAACTACATAAGGCAGCGAATTTTTTAGGCCTGGAATGCAATGCCTGAGCGTGTGGTGAAGCCAGGTTCAGTTGAAACATTCAAGAGAAAATTGGACCGCTAATTGAAAAGGGACAAAATGTATTACAGCAAGTAGATAAGGCAATGGCAATAACTAAAATGCTGAGTTTGTGGGGTCATAATGGACCAAATGGAGAATGACACAATCATAGCATGAATACAGTACAGAAGGGAGCAGTTTGGCCTGTTGTGTGTGTCCTGGGTCTATGTATGAGCAACTCACTTAATCCTCTGCCTTTCCCCTGAGTTTTGCATATTTTCCATTCAGACAATTTCCAATTCCCTTTTTAAAAGTTGTGATTAAATCCAAATTAGCCATATGCTTAGGCAAAGCTTTCCAGATCACAGCCACTTGCTGTCTACAAAGACAAGTTTTTCTGCATTTTGCTTTTAGCTTAAATTGATGATCTCTGGTTCTCCACTTTTCTGTCAGTTGGAACATTATTTATCTATCTACTGTGTCCAGGCCCCTCAATGTTGAAAATTATCAGATCTTCTCTAAGGAGAGTGCGTCCAGCTTCTCCAATCTACTTAAATAACTGAAGTCTGTAAAACCATTCCTGGAAGACTTTTCTTCACTCTTAAATGCATGCTGTCATATCAGTCCTAAAGTGTGGTGCCCAAAATTGGATACAATATTCCAGTTGAAGTTGAGCTGGTGTTTTTAACAATGGTTGCCTGAAGCTTCCTTGTTTTTGTATATGATGAGGGTTGAGAGCTGAGAGTTTTTATTATGGCAAGCAAGTGCCCAGTACACCCACTATTTTACATACATTTGTTTATTCAGAGTTGCAGACCATTGACCAAGCTACATTAATAATTGATAGGTATCAATATTTTTGAGGCATTTTACCTTGCAAAAGCTACTGGACAGACCACACTGGGAGTATTATATGATTTTGATAACTATACTCCAGAAGGGTTTGAAAAGATCAGAGTTGGGCAATATAGCTGATCCAATAAACAAAGGAAATAAATCAACACAAACATGGAGATCTAAACTTATTTAGATTTATGCAAAGAATAACATAATCCAGGTTTTGTTTATATTCAGGTATCTGTAAGCATGCCTTTAATTTTGGACAGATCAATTCATAAGGACGCATTTTAAATGATCAAGGAACTTCAGGTATTAAATAACTGCTTTTCTTCAGAATATTTGCCTAAACACATTGCCCATAATAACAATTGATATTATTAATATCACTATACAAGTGATATTATTTGAGAGAAATGAGTCATACTTTATGTTGAATAAGAACAAAGATTATCCAGCAAAAGTAAGCTTAAAAGGGCATAGTTGTGTTTTTCTCTTAAGCAGCACTCTAACAACATGTCTAAGTTTGGAAAAATTCTTATTCTAAACATGAATATAGCAATGACTTTCCATAGTTTGCTATTTCTAGAAGGATTTTATGCCAAATGTCAAGCAATAATGCATTAAATTCTGTTAAACTTTTATTGAGTATTCGTAAATTCAATGAGGATACATTGCTTTTTCATTGAAAAATCACAAAGTAATAGCTAACAATGAGAAGCAAGAATTACATCACAAATGTGACTGATTAAGCATGTTTAATTAAAAATCAGAGACAATAAAGATCTAAATCATATAACATTTCTTAAAATTTTTGAAGATCCCTGGTATTGAAGCCCCCTTTCCATAAATCATTACTCCAGTGACCCCCATTCCTCATACAACAGAAATGTCACTACCAAGAAAAATAATGAATATGGATGACTGCCATGGAACAAATTAGGAAGGGAGAGGGCAATGATCTTAAAAAAGTGATAGGGGCATGGATAGAAAATTACATCACTTAATAAAAATATTTGATGGTAGAGGTTATAATAATGGCGATATCATTTTAAATAATTATGACTACAATGTCAATAGAAATCATTAGCTTAAATTGAGATATATATCTTGACAATGTATTTGTTATAAAGCATCATGTTAACTTAGGTTGATGATGCTTAGGTCATGAACTTGCACTGTTAATTACTTCCTTATGCAGTACCAAGACTTACTTCCACTGGATAATGGTCACTAACTGCAAGAGTCTGTAAAAATAAAAATAGCAAATTGTGATTCCAGTCTCTTAGTTGATTGCATCCACCCCGGCCTCCCTGTTTAGAATGTTGAGTACATAGAAGTCTAGATTTTAGTATTACTCTAGCTAATTGGTACTGGCTTTTCAAGTAAGGTAGTTTTCTCAGAAATAACTGTTCCTTTATCTTGAGATAGAACACTTAACTGTACTGTCATAGACATTTTCATTTAACAACTTAGACGACTGATGAAGCTCGCTTGACAGAATGATTGAGGTCAAATCTCAGTCAAAGCTGCAAGTTAATATTATACTTGGTGAATGAGAATTAGATATCCTGTAACCACATCTCTCAAGGCATTAGATAATGGTTAACAGACTATTTTATCAGATACAAATATATTCCAAAATATTGAAAGCTATTTCTGATGCTTTGTCTTATTTTGATAATTCGGTAAATTGATAATCATATGTTTACAAATATCCCACTAAGAAAACTTCCTTTGAAGAAGTATTCTTTTAGAGCCACTTCACTAAATGTTGCAAAATCACATTTTTTTAAAAAATCAACATTTCCAGCTGATTTGATTTGATCAATATCTCAAATTTGTTCGGAACCATTGCTATGGCCTTGGCAAATGCCACAATAGAATCTTTTCTGTAAAATTCTACAGACTGCCATGACTGATATTTATAGTTCATGTTTGTAAATCTAAACTTACCATTTTATTGTTGAAATTGAAAACTTTACTGAAATTATAAATACCAGCTGATCCATCAATTACAGCATTGTTCATTTCTGAGCCAACAGCTATGATTCTGGAAAGGGGAGGAAATATATTCATGACATAATGGAAATGAATATTACAAAATGTACTTTATATACCTGGTGTTTGTCATTGCAGAGAGTTCTAATTAAGCATGTTCTACATGTTTTTCTTCCAGGAACTTTATTTCATGCAGCCTTTGAAGCATTAGCGCTTGAAAGCAATCTCTTTTTATGCAGCACCTTTTATAACGTCAAGACACCCCAAAGTGCCTGACAGCCAATTAAGTACTTTTGATGGTCCATGTGGAAATTGTAGAAAAAGAGGTATGGGAGAAGTTCAGCATCCAAAATGATGGAAGTACTACAAAAACAGTAACAGCATTGATAAAGTACTTGTTAAAATCTAGCAGAGATGATGGAAAATAATATTTAAATTTTCTGCAGTGAAACCAGCAACCAAATGTGTGATGGGTCAAAAGGTGTCAACAATACACCATCAGTTTAGATGAATAGGATGGTGAGAGTTTCGTAAGGAAGAGTGCTGTATATAAATGTAATATTCTTATGAAGTAATGGCAACATGAGCCACCGGATGTTTGGCCATTACAGAGGATGTTATTTGTGTTCCATTACATGCTGCAATGGAGAGGCGCAGAAGATATAGGTCATTTGATGTCATAAGACCTTGATGGGTACATATATAAGGCTGCTTGAGTCCCTTGGCCTCATCCTCTGTGGTCAAAGCCTACGGCATTAAAATAGGAGATTAACAGAATAGAGAGAAATTTAATTGTTTCAATTCATCTGCTTGTTGTTTGAGAAAGGATGAATGAAGACAAATATAGGTTCCTTACAGACAGAAACAAAGGAAGTTATAATGGGGAACAAAGAGATGGCACATTAAACAAACACATAACTTGGTTCCATCTTCATAAAGGAGGGTCTTGTGCAAGGGAGGAATTGGAGCGAATAAGTACTTTAAGCTAAAGAAAACTGTTGAAGACAAAGCAGTCAATGTTTTCAAGAAGCAGCTGAATGTAGTTCCTAGGGCGAGAGAAATCAGAGAGTGTGAGGAGCAAGCGGGAACAGGATACCAAGTTGCATGATCATATTGAATGGCGGAGCAGGTTCAAAGAGCTGAATTTTCTATGTTTCTATTCAAGTCTTGAGGATTGATGAGCTTACAGTGACTGTTTAATAGTCTTTGACATAATCGCCTTCATGTTGAACAATGCTAAATTTTTGATGGGATCACAAGCACATCACATAAATCATTGAAACTAACAATGAGAAAGAAAATGCTTTGGATAACAGGATGTGTAAGATAATGCCATTGTCATGACATATAGCTAGAGATGTAACAAAACATTTTTGTCAGAATTATCTTTTACCTGTCATAAGCGCAGTTTGTTGTAATGGCAGAAGTAGTATCTGCAGAATCTGGAATAAGCCATTGGAATTGGTTGTCCTTGCGTAAGCGAATATAAGCCCAGTCACTTGGTTTGACGTAAGAACAATCTGCATTTAGATCACCCATGATCAGCATGTTCTGTGTAGGCCACAAATGAAAGTACTTTATTTAAACGCATGGCAATTAAAACAATAATTTTTCTGTCGTTGACATCTCCATGTTTTATTGCTTACGTCAGTTCCCAACTTCGTCTTAGCATCAAGAAAGACATCATACAGGGCATCTATTTCCTTTACTGCTGATGAAGGCGATGTGTGCTGCGGTATGATAATGAAATCACAAATGGCTGAAGAAGGAAAAAGAATGTCAAAGGGAAAATGTAAATAAAGTACACTTAAGACTGAGCATTTAACCATCCTCACTTTTGAAAAAAAAATCATTACTTTCTTTGAAATTGTGGCAGGAACAGCTGATGAAGAAAATGATCCATCTGGTTCCTGGTGTTTAAAATAAACTTCTGCGAGTATAATATGAAATAACATTCTGAATAATAATCTTTACCCCATCTTGTTCACTGGGAGACTTGGGCTGCTGTTTCTCAGGCAACATGGCCTGCAGTTCCTTCCAAGTTGTAGTTTTCTTAGATCAATTCACCAGAAATTGACCAAAGCAGCATGAAAGAGGGATATATTTTGAATGCAAATTGTGCCTAGCACAAAACGTGTTTATTTTTAAATCATCTAGTTAAATGGGCCTGTTTGCAAAACTATGTTCCCAGATCAAATTAATCCTCGTTGCCAATTTTCAGCAAAAGCTCTTAAAATTAACCTTTTATAGGTTCAGGAGCTCAAATAGGCATTAATTAAAATCTTAATATTACAAACAAAACTGAAAAATTGATCATTGTATACAATGAAACTAGCATATGATCCTTGATTGTTTTTAAATGTCATTTTCAAACAGAATACATTTAGTTTCTCAAAGGAAACAAGATGTTGACTAAAGATGTTTGCATCAACACTAATGTATTAACTGTATTAAATTAATGCATACATTTAATGCTAATTATTCAAGGAAATTTTTTTAAATGGGCAAAAATGTTGCCTGATTGGACTGATCCTTGACAGATTTTACCTTCAGCAATGTAAAACTTAGAATGTAACCATGAATAACAAAAAAATTGCTTCTGAAAGCAGATATAATTTTGAGAGTACTTTGCACTTGGTTTACCAGTAGTGCCCAAAGTGAAAACTCTTGGCTTGTCTCTCCAACCATCCTAGATTTGAGGCTTGAAGTTACCAAAACATTCTACATTGAAGAACTTATTTGAGTTGCAGTGCTGAAATGCTTTACCTGAATAGGGTAAAGAAAACTTCACAAGAAATGGTTCCCGACTGAAAATATCATGACCAGTCTTTTCAGAACCATCATTGTAGAGATAACTGTTGACCACAGACACTTTTGAGTTTCTGTTGAGATGAGAATAGTTGTCATTAAAAAGTTATGTGAAGAAATGTTTATATTTCAATGAAAACAACTTCTCAAAATAATTTTCTGGTGCAACAGTCATGACTGTACCTGTACACAAAGAGGTATCTTTCTTTATAGGTGCTATGTCCAAGTGGATCACTGACAATGTACGAATAGATTTCTTTAGAGGGGCTAGAGAAATATCAGTAAGTTAGTAATGTGCAGAGAAAGCTTAAAGTTAACAAGCACTTACACATGTGTAGATTGATTAAGTTACATTGCTGGAGATCTTTGTGACAAATTCAACAGCGATGATTCAAAAATCAAACTTCAAAAGAAATCAACACTTGCAATGGGTGGTTCCCGTGTTTTTGGCCAGTAAATGTGTTTTCAGTGGCTGGTTATTAAATTGAATAATAAATAACCAAAGAAACATGTGGCACAATAAATGAAATCATCCCATTCTTTTTGGAACACTTTTGTTTGCTGATTAGGATTATCATGCAGTCATCACAACTTGCATGTGTTGGCAGGTGAATCAGCTGCTTTCTCTTTTAATAGAACAGCTCTGTTGGCCTGGGTTCACCTGTATCAGAGGTGTACCATGACATCTCTGAACAGGTTGATTAGAATAAAAATTAACAGCTCCAAAGGGGTCTTGGGGTGCAGTGGTAGTGTCCCTACCTCTGACTGAAGTCTCACGTACTTCAGAAGTGTGTAACAATAGCTCTACCCAGGATGCTGCTCCAGAGGTGTGTAGTAACATCTCTGCATAAGTTGAGGTAGAAAATACCTGTAACAAATCAGGCAATCCATAACACAATTCAGTGTCAGACACTTGCCAAGGAAAAGGATGGAAGAAGTGACTAAGGAAACAAGTTTGAGGCATAGACTGTAGACAAGTGGCTTCAACCTTCGCATTACTAGGAAGAAATTTGCCTGATTTATCTCTGGATGTTAGGCGGACAGTTCAATGAATAGATACCTGATTGTCTCTGCCTAGTGTATGATGAATTAAGCAAGGAAATTTTGGAGTTTTCAGTTGTAATTTTTCAAAACTCTCTACATTCAGGAATGTTGCCTTTGGATTGGAAAATTGCAAATGTAACTCAATAACTTGAAAACAATGGGAGATAAGTGTAACGCATTCTTCATCAGTTATTAGTTATCAGAATCTATACTCATTTACTGCAAACTATCAGATAAAGAGAATCGACATGGATCTGGTCAAACATTTCATACAGAAATTATTGGCAAAAATGACAGCATACTAAACTGGTTGTAACCTTGTGGCTTAATAATTGGTTTGACGGTAAGAAAAGAAGACTAAGGATAAAATGTTCATCCTTTTATTGATGGGATATTATAAGTCGCATTCGCCATTGGAATTTCACCTATCAGTATTTATTTTGATAACTTGGATGAAGGAATGGACATTTTCAAAATGATAGTGTTGAGAATCTTATTAAGCCAAGTGATTTTCATCTTAGAATCATACAGGTTTTCAGCACGTAAGGAATCTAGTTGCTCCATCCAGTCAATGCTGGCTTTTGACTGGAATGCATCTTACATTATCCCATTCATCCATCCTCTTGATAACTCTATATATTCTTCAATATGTCATGTACAGTTTACTTAAAATGTCATTATGTCTGCCTCAACCGACTGTGGTTGAAATGCTATGCACCACCAAGTGTCTGCAGAAAGAAGTTTCCTTCACCACTTCTCATCATTGGTGACAACTTTGAATTGATGAATCATCATCACTGACTCCTCAACCAGAGGACATAGAATTACAGTTGTCAAACTGTCAAAGCTCATGAGAAGTTTACATACCTCCACTAAATCTCTTAGCCTTCTCTGCTTGAGTATAAATAATCTTAAATCTTCCCTATAACTATAATTTGCCATTCCCATTATAATTCAAGAGAGTTTATACCCGTGTACTCATTAACCACATTGCAATATAGTTTTGGATCCTGCGCAAACCACAAACTAATAGTAAGGATCAAACAGTTACTGTTTGATGTCATTTCACTATCAAACTTCATGTAAAACCTTATTGATTGTCCAATTTATTTTTGGTCCTTCAAAGATTTCCCCCAAATATTACCACTTACGTGTACTTCATTAACATATTAGTGTTTACAAAATGACAAATAATTTGCAACAGACTAAGTTCCTCAAGCAGCTTAACATTAGCAGTAATGTTTTTTCTGGTTTTATACAATATTTACAAATTCTTTCATAGGACTGTTAGAACTGTTGGTGTCCATCCTCTTCTAACAATTTATCAGATCATGGCTGATCTGTACATTAACTCCAGGAAAAAGGAAGGTCAGTATTTGATTCTGTCAACTCTGTCCAGAATCACAGGGTGCAATATAACTAAAACATTCACAAACGTATCATCTCAGTACCACATGACTGTACCTGTTGAGTTTATTCATTAGGGTCTTGACAGCACTCAAGTCAGCATCACGGACTTCTTGTATTAGGATAATGTCGTACCTTTGAACAAGCTACAAAGAAATAAAATGTAGAAATTTAATTCATTTGGCATGGCTCAAGAAGAATTGTATTTTCTGACTCAGCCGTATATTTTGAAATGAAACCCATTTCTTGCATTTTTTTCATAAAAGGAGAATTAATAATAGAATGTTAAGAGCAGATATTTGAATCGATCTTCATTGAAAAGGTTCTACTTTGTCGCTGCATGTTACCACCCGCTGGAAAATTCAGCAAGGTTATTCCATGTTCTTTTCAGTACGAAAAGCAAAATGTGTATTCTTATTTTCTAATTGTAAAGATGAGGGATTGAAATGACAGATAAGTCAGCAACAATCTGAAACTTGCACTTTTGTGTCTTTCTATGTTCCTAACGTTTCCTCTTCAGTGACAGAAAACAAGTTTTTAAAATGGTTTTGCTGTTTAAGATCTCATTCATAACTTGCAGAGAAAAATGAAGCAGATTTTCATGGGTGAATTGAAATGATCAGGGAAGAATAAACTCATCTGCTGAACTGAATTGATTCAAAGATGATTCAATCTCTGGCAGATAATCTGTACAAAATGGATTTTCCTAAAATAGTTACATTAATTGGCTGAATGTTACTTTTGGTGGATGGCAGATGCCAGGGTGCATAATACCCAGCTGAGAACAAACTCAAACATTCCCCAAACAATTCTGTAACATATTGCACTATTGAAGCAGCTGGTTAGCCAAGGCATTTTTAAAATCAAGCAATATTGGTGAAAAGTTCAAGCCTGCCACTCAATTTTACTTTTCAAATGCTTCATCAAATAAGTATAAAGAATGTCTGAACAGGCCAAGAGATTAACGCAACAATTTAATTTTTACTACAAAGTGCATGTGCTGATAATATATTGACTGTTTGTAGTTTGGCGTGTAGTTTACAATCTATTAGTAATTCAAAGTAATTTCTTCCATAAGAAAAGTTGAATTATCCAGTAATTATAGAGATTTTGAATTCAGAAGAATAGGTGTCCTCTTTCATAACAGTTTCTAAATCCTGAATTAGAGTTCGAGGGCATTATTTTTTCAGCCGATGGGAATAGTAATGTCAGTGAACTGGAAAGTACATGTTTGGTTCCATTCTTAATTTACTATAGTCTCCCATTCTCTAGAATTGGCTTCATTCCCATGACTTGACTAGTTAAATTACAACTAAATATTTAGGAACTATGGCATAACCGCTATTGTAGACAAGCCATCATTGACTCTGATTCAGTCAGTTATTTAGAACAAGTTAAAACCAATTTAATTATCATTTCTTTTGTTGCTATTAAAGTACAAAAATGGTGAGACTAACCTAATGATATCTAAAAACACAAAACAAGCACTCTAATTCAGTATTTGATCATTTGTGTTTATACATATGTAACCTTTCAGTCCACTTTTTGTTTGCTTATTAATCTTCAATTGAAGAATTAGCATTAGCTACATCTGTCAGTAATCAACTGTACATTTGCAACAGTCTGAATAGAAGGACCCTGCTAAGCTGCAGTTACACATGTATCACACTAATTTTATACCAGTGTCTGCTAATTTGTTGCTCATAGCAAACCTTTTACAAATATGTTGCAATTTTAAAGACATGGATGGTTTATGCTCAATACATTGCACATTCTTATAGCTGATTTTTTTGACTATTTTGGGTACTAATCAACATGGAGACTTTGGGGAAAGTAAGGGGATGTGAGGGGTTCTTCTTGATTTTTGTAACAGCTGGGATGAAATCCAGGAACACTGAGGTGAAATTCAGTCCACTTCAGCATCTGGCAACCCTTGTAGCTATTTTTGCACAATTTTTAGGGTCAATGGACCAGATTCCAATTGTCACCCACCTCCCATCCAGAAAGAAACCCGTAACAAACTTTTTCTTGAGTCAGAATTGTGGAGTTTTTAATTTTTCTGACTCTGCCCTTCTGACTCAGTAGTGAAAATTGGATCAATGCTGGTAATTAGAGCTATATTTATGCGTAAAAAGCTTGAAGGGTAATATAATTTGCCACAATGTTACTTATTCCACATTCTCCCTTGTCTGCATGGGTTTCCTCCGAGTTCTCTGGTTTCGTCTGTTAAAGTACAGATTTGAGACGGCCCAGGGAATCCCTTGTGGAGTCAGACCTGTAAAGCCTCTCTCGGTTTGTCCCAGAGATCATACTCTTTGGAAGTCTGGAATAAAAACCTCTTACAGACAGATTAGTTTAATTTTAGTCATCCCCTTTATTCACTAAAGTATCAATGTTACAAGATAACACTGATACCTATAAGCTAAACTAACTAGGTTCTAATAATCTAGGAGAGTAGGGTACCAGCTATTCAAGTGCCCTAGCAAGCTACACCGGTGTACTGATACAAAGTGGCTGCCTTTATACAAACGTTTTTAAAAAACACCACATGTTCTTAATTAGACAGTTAACAGTGAAAGACAATAATTCATATGGAAGAGAAGTTAATTGACAGATCTGTGTACGCTTGACTGATCACTCCTACAGGCCTTTCCCATCAGGTGGGAAAAACATACCCAGTTTGCTAGCGAGATAAACTCCTATCATAAAGAGGTCCAGTCTGAGCTAATTGGAGAGTTCATAAAGTAACCTTGCACAGCTCGCTGTCTGATACAACTGTTTTGCGAAAGACTTCTTAGCAAGGAGGGCAAACATTTGACCATAAAATGGCTTCCCGACACATTGTGTCAGAATCTCTTCAATGTCAGGTTTAGAATAATTTTAAGCTGGGAGCAGATTCTTTTTATCTTAAGCACAGAATCATTCTGTACCTGAGGCTAAAATGTTACTGCAAGGTTGTATTTAAAATAATTAATTAGTCTCAAATTTAACATGCCTTCTTTTCAAGTTTGTGATTCAAATTCAAATAAGACATAAGATCTGATTAGTTAGAATTGACAGTGGGACAGTCTGTAAGGTCTGTAGAGTGGTCTGCAAGAACAGCAAGTAAGTTAAGGCTTCATCAATATTACCTTTTACAGAGTTTATATTTAATAACTGGTAATGGCTGCTCAATATCATCATAAAGTCCCAAAATGCAATTAAATTCAGTCCATAGCAGATAAGCACTAGGAGTTTTCTACTGGCTTCAACAGCCTTAGCACTGAAATGGTCTCTCTCTCTCTCTCGTGTTCTTTTGAACTCTCAAGTCAGGGTTTTGTAACAGCAAAGATTTTTTTTTCTCTCTGTGTCTGCCCCACTTGCAAGGGATAATAAGAACCCATTATAATTGGCAGCATCTGACCGTTAATTGCAAAGTTTTTAATAGTATCGAGTCTCGTTTCAGGGTCAGAATCGAACACTGTTATTAGTTTCACAAGGGAGCGGCTGTGAATGTTATCACTTGGTGTCCTGTTCACACAGATTCACCGATGCTAAGGCAAATGTTCTTAATTGTCTCACAGCATCCTGTTATCACTTGGTGAGCATAGGTGTCCCTATCATTTGCATTCCTTAATTACCCCCATTTTTCTGAGCCTTCCTGCCTGTTTATTTTCTAGTGCAGTAAATGTGTTCTATAATTCAGCATTACAGTTTAGTCTAAATGTTTAAAGACAAGTTTTAAGGCTATAGATTTTCTCACCTCCCACAGTCCAAAGAACTGAAAGTTAGGTGGATGGGATGCTTTTCAGAGGGTCAGTGTGGACTCAATAGGCTGAATGGCCCCTTCCACACTAGGGATTCAATGATTCTATGTTGTGTTGTATTTGTTGTTTATAAAATCACTGAAGTAGAATGTAGATGTAATCACATAATATCAATATGTTAAGAAATAACAAATTAGAAATAGATATAAGCTGAAAAGTAGATATCTCAGAAGCATGTTGCAAAAGGTTAACTGCTGCTAAAAGTCTTCAAAGAATAAGCATCACATGATCGACTAAGAACATCGTAGTGAGGCAAGAACAACTCCCAAAATCAGAAGTTCAAACCAAATGGCTAATAGCAACATAAACAATATTCACAAAACATAAAAATATGTTTTTTTGTCATTTATATAAGTGATTTGAATGTGAACATAGGAGGTATGGTTGCTATGTTTGCAGATGACACCAAAATCAGTAGTGTAGTCAACTCAGAATACAACAGGAACATGATCAGAAAGGCCGAGAGTGGGAGACTGAGATTAATTTAGATAAATGTGAGTTGCTGCATTTTCGTAAGGCAAATCAAGGTAGGATTTGTACACATAATAATAGGGTTCTGGGAAGTAATGTGAACAAAGAGACCTTGAAGTGTAAGTTCATAGTTTCTTGAAAGCAGAGTCACAGGAGTGAAGAAGCCATTTGGTACTCTTGCCTTTATTGTTAAGTGCATTGAGATTAGGAGTTGGGTGGTCATGTTGCAGCTATACAGGACATTGGTTAGGCCACTTTTGGAATACTGCATTCAATTCTGGTCTCCCTGCTGTAGGAAGGCTGTTGTGAAGCTTGAAAGGGTTCAGAAAAGATTTACAAAGATTCGCTAGGGTTGGAGGGCTTGAGGTATAGGGCGAGGCTGAATAGGCTGAGGCTATTTTCTCGCGAGTGTCGGATGCTGAGGGGTGATCTTATAGCGATTTATAAACTCATGAGGGGCATGGAGAGGGTGCATAGCCAAGATCTTTCCCCCAGGGTAAGGGAGTCCAAAACTAGAGGGCATAAGTTTAAGAGAGAGGGAAAGATTTAAAAGGGACCTAAAGAGCAACTTTTTTTATACAGAGGATGGTGCATGGATGGAATGTGCTGCCAGAGGAAATGGTGGAGGCTCATACAATTACATTTAAAAGACATCTGGATGGGTATATGAATAGGAAGGATTTAGAGTGATATGGGCCACATGCTGGCAAATGTGATTAGATTTGTTTAGGATATCTGGTCAGCATGAATGAGTTGAACCAAAGGGTCTGTTTCCATGCTGTACATTTTTGAGACTCTGTTATGAGATTTCAGGTGATTATAGAATTCTGTTTTATTTAGAGATTAAAGTTCATCTTCTCGAGATCTATAATAGACAAAATGCTAAATACCATAGTCAAAATGCTAAAGTAACTCAGGAATGAGTGTTCCCAGACTTGACTTTTACAAGTGTGAAGCATATGGGAAGAAGTAAACATGAGAGGAGCAAAGAAAATTACAGTTTTAAATACATTGAAACTAAGTTTGAAAAGTGTCTTGGGGTCTTAAGTGTAATGCTATGACCATGTAACACAGTGCATTTTGAACTTGAAAGAAGCAATTGAATAAGATATATTTTAGTACTGATCACTTAGAATGATCATCTCTTAGATAGCAAACTTTATCTTGCATTTTGTCCAGAAATCTGTATCACACAAGGTATAGGTTTCCATCTGAAGAAAAGATATTCAGATCTTTTTACACACTTAAGCTTAGCAGAGAATTGAGAATTAAGGATGAAATTAGAAATATTTAACATGTAAAGGGAATTGATTTTGTGGAGGCCATTTTTACTTTTTCAACACTTGTCTTTGAAAATTACCACCAGTTAGGATTATGAGTCTTTATTGCAGGATTTCAATAGTATTCAGTTTTGACAAAAGATCATCAACTGAAACATTGCTATGATTTTGATAAAATATGAACTATCAACTTTTGACTTCGATCATGTGGTGTTAATACCTGGGATTTACATGAACTGAAATTATTTTAAAAAAGAAAAACACTCACTTAAAATGTAATCATCAGACCATAGATCGAGCTCATCTTTATGAAACCATCAAAAACAAGAAATCAGTCAGAACTAAAATTACATTTTCATCAAAAGAGACTGAAACCAGTCAGACACAAAGAAACTTGTATCTCCTGTTTGGATACATACCTGTATGATATGTTTCACATATTGGATATGAAAGGCATTACCTGCAATTATCCAACTTGGAGACAATGAACCCAGACATGGGAATACACAAATGAGTTGTATATCAGGGAAATGCTTTTAGCAGAGCAGCGACAAGGGTTTGTGAACTGAAACGCAAAAAGGCTCTACTATTGGTTGATCAAAAATGATCGATTCACCTCTTCTCATTTGGCTGTGACAACATTAACTCAGTTCCTATCTTCACAGTTGCTGCCTAATCTGATAAACATTTTCAGTAGTTCTAGTTCAGTCATATTATCTGTACTCTAAATTTTGAATGATACACACATTTAGTTTGATATTGTGATACTTACATTAACAATGATGTCAGCAATGGTGGCATTTGACATTTTGCTGTCTCCAAAGGCTTTAATGTTGAAAGCAGAAATTTTAATTGAGCTGACTATATTCACTGCACAGGCCAGGATTAATAATGTGATTAACTGCTGCATGGTTGGAAAACTGCAGAGGAGAGATTTGTGTGTCAGAATCAACTTACATGTAATAGAAAACTCCATCAGCAACTGACAAGTGAAAAGCAACTTTAATATAATAAAAGCATCCAAGTTGCTACATAGACTGTTTTCGGCATAAAATTTAATGTTGAATCATATAGCGGCTGCCTCCAATGCAACTACATCCCTCAAGTAAGGGGACAAAACTTCACACAATACTCCAGGTGAGGTCTCATTAATGCCTTGTACAATGGCATCAACACTTCCCTACTTTTATATTGTATTCTTCTAATTGAGGTCGATTTTTAAGAGTGATTAGAGAGAAGTGAAAAGAATCAGGTTTATTAAGGAAATCTCAGAACATAGGGCATCAGCAGCTCAAGATAAAGGCACCAGTAATGCAGCAACAAAATTGTTTTGTGTATGTTACTATGTGAAATAGTAATGTTCTTTCACAGTACAAAACATAGATGCTGCCATCTCAAATACAAGGCACTTTCTTTTTCAGTCAACAGAACAATCTTTTTTAATCTTGTTTAACTGTTATCTATTTTCATTTTCCACTCATCTTTATTTCTCCAGTATTGTGTTTGAATAGTAATTAGTGGACCATGACACAGTCTCAGTATTCTGCCTGAAATATGCCACTATAATAAAAACCATATGGATTAACATTCGTTTAAACATCTTAAAATGGAAATGCCAGGTGTGCTTTTTGGAAATCTATAAGCTGGCCACAATGCATAAAACAAAAAAAAGTAAATATAATTATTTCTCAACTTGTTATTGTGTTCATTGCTATGCTACTGTAGTTATAAAGTATTCAAAATAACTCGTATTACCTGACTGGAGCTCCTGGTCCTTGTGGTCACAGAATTGCTTGCAATGCTACAATTATGCTAAACCTTTATTATGACCCTTGTCCTTCAAATGTCCTGATATGCATTTGGAAACCTTATAAAATAGCAACCTTTGCTTTGGAAATTTTGAAAAATTAGACTGTAAATAAAAGCAATATCTGATAAGTGTGTAAATTCAACATCTGTGTCCAAAGCCAACCATAATGCAAACAGTAAAGGCTGCAAATGCTTACTCTGCTTTATTGGAGCAAGTCATGATTTGCAACCTACCTTTGCTGGTTCCATTGGAGATGGGCATCGGGTAAGTTTTGTGCTGCCACATCATTACTCTTCTTATAATGGGGGAACCAAATATTGACTGTATTACCAGTGGCCTGACCACCCAATAGAAAACACAACAGTGCACAAAAGTAGCATGCATTACAGTTGGCACTCAGCTCTTAAAGGTAGACTATCCCTCTTAGGGAAACACTGTAGCACTGAACAAAGATTGACAGAAAATGATTTTGAAGTAAGGAAGGTCAAGAAAAATGATGCCCAATGTCCAGGTTGCTGCTACCCATGCCAAGTGCGTGCAATCTAAAGCCAGGCCCAAGAGTGCTCAGTGCTTCAGGTAAGATCATCTGCAGTAATCTCCATTGCAAGTCACCAACGATTGTGGTAGAGCTGAACATGAGTACTAAGACAAGGGCATCTACAAGGCAGGCAATTAGGCAATTGCACAAGGGCAAATAGCTCATTTTAGTATGTACAATTAGATGTGTTGTTGAAGAAAGATTTTGTGTCAATGTTTCAGCTCGTGCTTTTCAGTCTAGGATAAAGGCCAAGAATGATAAGGTGTCCCAGCTGGCTATACCAGTAGGAAATAATGGGTCATGCTTATCTGAAGAAGTCATCTCTTTGGATGTGAAGCCTCATAATGGTCTCACAAAGAACCTATCCTGTTTCATGTGATTCAAGATGCATCTTTTGATCCTCCTTGTCTTCCTTTTGAAATGGCCTCTGGTTCCCAGGAAGTAAGGGTTGCATTCTCATTATGGTGAGTTATGAGGGATGTAGCAGATCTCCACAAACCTGGACACCCTCTCTGGACTGTACAGCACTACTCCACCAAGCAATCTAAGCAGTGGACCGATTGTTTAATGAGGACGATTACCTGCACGATGTTGTTCTGACTGATGTTGTTGCTCACATTAGATACTAACTAGACTTGCATGGTGAATTACAGATGGTAGTCATCAGCTATGTATATTGTGACAATTCTGTGGCTTTATGAGGTGTATTTTGTCCTGATATCTTTATGAAGAAACGTTGAGATAGAGTTAGCAGGCTGTTTGCTCAAAGCCAGTAAAGTAAACAGCTTGTGGGGCCTTCGGCTTTTTAAAGCAAAATATATTTTATTTTTATACAACAGTTAAAATACAGACAAAATAAAATAAAAGAATTGGCATAACTATAAATCTATCAAACTACTAAACAAAATAATATATATAACTACTACTAATTAGCTGTTCCAATAACATCAAAATCCCATAAATGCACTCTTGGCAAAGGCAAATTCAGATTGTCTCATATGCAATTCTATTAGCAGAAACAGAAGCCCAGCTTCTAGCTGTAACAGAGGAACAAGAGCTTCCACATTCAGATTCAAGACCCCAGAAGTCACAAAAAGCTAAAATCTAAAAATCTTGGTACTGTGGGTGTTTGACCCCATCCATTCAAGCGGCTTCTATCATTCCAACTTAAAAAAAAAACATTTGTAAAACCCTCTCAGTTCAAACAACGTAATTGTATCACCTCAAGAACTATCTCTCCCATACTGGTTTTTTAAAAATCATGGGCTCAGAAATACTAATAAATTAATCATTAAAATCTAAAACCTAAAATAAATAATATTAATGCATATATAAATCACATACCTTTAATCACACCTTTCTCTAAAAAAGTTACTGTTAATGTTACATATCAAAATAATATTGAGATTTTTTTGCGAAATAGTGAAAATACCATTCTAAGATATATTTTCTTTTTTTTTTCTAAATATACATAAAAATGCATGTTAGAGAGGCTTTTTCAATGTCTCACAGAATTTTTATTAATATTATTTTGATTAGATTAGATTAGATTACTTACAGTGTGGAAACAGGCCCTTCGGCCCAACAAGTCCACACCGACCCGCCGAAGCGTAACCCACCCATACCGCTACCTTTACCTAACACTACGGGCAATTTAGCATGGCAAATTCACCTGACCTGCACATCTTTGGACTGTGGGGGGAAACCGGAGCCCCCGGAGGAAACCCACGCAGACACGGGGAGAACGTGCAAACTCCACACAGTCAGTCGCCTGAGTCGGGAATTGAACCCGGGTCTCTGGCGCTGCGAGGCAGCAGTGCTAACCACTATGCCACCGTGCCGCCCACCATGATGTGTAACATTAACAGTAGCAGCATATTAACATTAAACTTACAATGAGTTACACAACAACCATAATATACAGATTCTAAAGTTACATTCTGATGGATTTTGCAGTTCTGAGAAAGGATCACTGGACTTGAAACTTTAACACAGTTTTCACTTTACAAATGCAGCTAGACCTGCTGAATTTCTCCAGCAATTTCTGTTTTTGTTTGAACAATATTTTATATAAATCCATGGGCACCACAGCATTGAATCCATGGGCAGTTCAGCATGTAATCCTTCATATGTGCTGTTGACAAAGTATTCACTTTTCCAAAGTATTTTCTTTTCCAGGTACATGACTAAGTTTCAAATTATATGTTTTGAGAATTAATTTCCACTGAAATAATCATAAGTTCTTGTCTTGAAATGTTTACAAGAAAATCAAAGGTTTGTGATTTGTATAAATATGTTTTTTGCATGTTTCTGATGATATATAGTTCAAAATTATGTAAAACAGCACAAGACTTAATGTGGCCTTCTAAATTGTTGAATATTTAATTAACATGCATTAGGTTTATTTGAAAATTGACTGACAGGCCCAGGTCTCTGGCATCGACAGCCAGATCGAGTTGGCTTCTCTTAGTGCAGCACAGCTGAAACCAATGCAGTTGTCTGCATAGATTTCTCATTTTTAAAGGCACCTTGGCATTCTTGCATTGACTCAAATTTTCAGTCTTTCTACAATAAATCAATAAAATGTGCAATGACAGTGCATTTGAAATTAAATTAAATTAAATCCTTTTTATATAAACAATATCATGCAAATATTCACATTTTCTCCAAGGCATGAGATATTTCAAAACAGCTCTTGCTTTCACTTTTCTATGTTCAACCTTGTTGTATTGTGTGGTCCAAATAAGTCAGTCTTGCATTGATGAATCCACTCAGCTTGATTTATGGTCAGTTCCGGTTGTGGCAGAGTTCACATTGAAGTGCGTTAGCTTTCTTTCAGTTAGAAAACTCAGGGTTTTTTTTCATTTGGGAAAAAAACACATTCAAAAAGCTTCTGTTTTCAGAAACTTAGTTGAATTTAGATGGATGAAATAGTTTCTTCTAGAGAAAAGAGTTTAGGAAATATTTAGGAAATAGGTTACCTCCGTATGGTTTCAGTTAGAAATTCCAGACCAGAAATGTTTGGTTAGAACCTTCGATGGGTTATTTGAAGGTGAGAAACCTGACATTCAGTCAGGTGAATACTTGAAGAAAAGGCTATCATATTCTTAAGAGTGGGAACTTAAAGAAATATTGAAGTCAAACCTGCAAATATGATGCAGAAGAGAATTCTCTCTGATGTTTGATTACCCTAATGTAATGGGGAAAGAAATCTGTAAGAGCAAAGGACTTAGGCGTTCTTGATCAGAATTTCCTTAAGGTTAACATGTGAGTCAGTTCAGTTGATGGTAAGGAAAGCAAATGCCTCCATTCTTCCTACCAAAGTGCATAACCTCACACTTTCCAACATTGTTTTCCATCTGCCACTTCTATGGCTACTCTCCTAGCCTGTCCAAGTCCTTCTGCAGTGTGCAAATAGATTTGCGAGGGACTAATGAGGGACAAAAGGAAGACACCAAAAATCTGTGATCGAAATGACCAAAGTAGAATGGCTATATGAGATAGTAAAGTTGAGAGATTGATATTGTACAGGTCACGGGAAGGATCGATGCTCAGTTGTTGCTTACAGACATGGAGAGCAGACACACAAGAAATCACTGCTTTTGCAAGATATCATTCTAATGGATGGAAAATTGCATGGAAGAGGCTTTGGACAAATTTCCAGTTTGCACTTTTCACATATTGAAAAATAAAGCATTGAATTCAGACATTTAAGTTCTGTTTCCTTTCAAATATAAGCCTTTCTTCTGCTAAATTAGGATACACATTATTATAACAGTCCCTGGCAGCCCGGAAATTTATGTATTGCAAAAAATGTTACATTAGGTCAAAAAATACAATAACATGGAAGAATTGAGAACAAGAGTCTACGAGTCTTAAATCAATAACACACAACAGAAGCCCTTACAAGGAAGCTGGATTGTTCTTAACTTTCTTTGTTCCAATTACTTCCTTAAGATCCACAGTGAAATAATGAATTATTGATGACAGCTGTTGTCAAATGTTAATGCATGAAATGAATGAATAATAAAGCATTTAATTCCATATAACTTATTGTAGTGATTCAGTCATTTATTTTCCATGATAAACATATAGTACAGAATTTTTGTTAGCAGATTCCATATCGCATAATGGAGTTACTTATTTTTCAATGTGTTCCTTTTTCTACTTTCACCTTTAAAAATGTACTTATGCCAAACATTATTTCTTTTCTCTTGTTCATATTTATTGTTTATGATTTCTGTATACTGCACATTATTTTTCAAAAGTATTAATCCCTTCCTTTACAGTTCTACTTTCGGTGACTCCAAATTATACTCTTGCATTTTTTGCACTTAAAATCTTTAGCTGCTTATCTTTAAAACAATTTGTCCTGTATAATTCAAATCTAGCTGGGAAGACTCCTTCAGTCAAAGTTATCTGTAAAGATAAATTGTCTCTTGTGCACATTTTAAAAAAAATGCATTTAAGACAATTATCCCGCTCATTCTTGCCATACCCACAAATTGTACTAAGTACAACACAAGTCTACCTTTGCAGCATATTCTTCAAACAAGCCCTCTTCACCTTTGCATTATTCTCAAGGAGAGTCAGTTTCTGAAACATTAATTGTGCTTTCTCTGCACAGGTGCTGCCAGACCTGCTAAGTTTTTCGAGCAATTTCTGTTTTTAAATCTTTGCATTTCTTCAGTTCCTAGACTGCTACTCCATAGAATTGTTATCCAATGTCTAGTCAACAGTGTCAAGGGCCAACAAGGTAACAGCAGAAATTATTACAGACACCAACAGCATGTACAAGGTTTTATTAATAAATCACATAATAAACTAGTTACAAAAAAATATGCAGACTCACAATTCACAAGCCTCACAGCGCCAGAGACCTGGGTTCAATTCCCGCCTCAAGCGACTGATTGTGTGGAGTTTGCACATTCTCCTTGTGTCTGTGTGGGTTTCCTCCGGGTGCTCCAGTTTCCTCCCACAGTTCAAAAATGTGCAGATTAGATGAATTGGCCATGCTAAATTGCCCGTAGTGTTAGGTGAAGGGGTAAATGTAGGGGAATGGGTCTGGGTGGGTTGCGCCTCGGCGGGTCGGTGTGGACTTGTTGGGCTGAAGGGCCTGTTTCCACACTGTAAGTAATCTAATCTAATCTAATCTAATCTAATCTAATTTAGTATTATCCGTGTCCAGCTAAGCTGAACGGTCTTGGACTAGCCAATTCTGTCACTATGCCCCTGTCTCAGGGTTTCCCGTTTGAGAGTTGGTTCCCAGAGCTCTCACTCACAATCATCCCAAGGGTCCAATCTTTATACCCTCACATACTCAACTTGTTTCCTCTGTCTGAAACGACCCAACTTCCTCTTGTGTGACCAACCAGCCCCTGATTGAATTGTCAATTACCCACAAGAACATTCTTAATTACATTAATCTTGCATTGCAAAGCTGGCAAAGTGAAATAGATAAGCTTTGTCTTGAGATTCACGAAACTAATGCTAAGTTCACTCTCAGCAGTATAGTTGTCAAAATAGTGAAAAGTAACCAGAAATAAAGTACAAAAAGTGCATCAGAAACAAAATCACCAGCAAAACAAAAATCTAACCAGGATCTAATTACTAAATGAATAAGGGAAAAACAAACAATGAAAATTAATATTTGAAGTGTATTGAATTTTTCATGACTACATTCAGTCTTTCATTTCTAGTTGACTAAGACTAAACAGAGGCCAATTGTTGTACAGAAAAAAAAGCCTGTCGATATTTTTATTCAATGCCATTTTCTGTTCAAACAGGTAACAATTACTTACATTTTATTCATAGATATTAGTCTCCGTTGCACAAATGCAGAAAATACTGTTACTTTACCAGTGATCACTGTAAGAGAGTTAAAAGGTTTTCTTTCTGTAGAAGTCAGGTATCTGCCCCACCACAAACAAATGATGAGATCTGTAACTGTCAGTAGATTAGAAAAAAATGAAACCGGGAGTTAGGCTGGCTTAGTCAATGGGAGTTATAGTAACCATGTCAACAGGTAATATAATCAAAGCTGTGACGGGGAACAAAGTAATGTAACACATTCATTATTTACTTTAATACTTTGCAGCTTTTTTAGAATCAATTTAATTGTCAAAATTTATTTTATTTATTTCCTCCTCTAATGGATTTTGTTACAATAAATGTAGTTTTCTAATTTTTTTGTTTGGAAGCTACAACAAATTGGTGAGTAAGATAGGACATGACTTTACTGTTGTTATTTCGCATGCTATAACATTCTAAACTTGGAAGTTGTGAGAGGAGATATACAGTGAAACAGTAACACATACACACACATCCTCTCAGCACCCCTCAAGGGCTTGTTAGCAAGCAATAAATTGGTACTTATCAACACTTGTGAAAGTAGATTGGAATATCCCATAGGATTGGGAATTCCAGCAATGTGAAGAAAGACACTTGGAAGGTGGAAATTGTTGTTGTAGAAAATCATTGGCAAGCATATAAATACATTTTAAGCAAATTTTGGATAAAAAAGGAATGTTTTCATAATATCATTTCACATAAAACATAGAAGAAACTGTCTTCAGTAATTGAAGAACGGCATTAGTTTGAACAGTTAAGAATAGTTTTTTTCTGCTACAATGCGATAGTTGTGTTCTTGTGTGACCTTGTGCTATAGAAAATTGTGCAATTAAGTGACACTTTAAGTGCTGGGGATGGAATTGCATAATAGCCAATACACGTATGCGAATGTTCACATTTTACATTCAACATTCACCTATTCATTTAATCACATTACAGGAAAATTGGCATCTTTTAATATATTTACAAATAACTTTAAAATTTTGTTTCAAACACATTGGATGAAATTATTGTGCATGCACATATCGATAGTATATGATTGGTAACTGTATGGTAATTATACATAAGTATTGGTAATAATTAGTGGTAAGAACAGCATTTTTCATAGTCTTTCATCCTGGTGACAGGTGTAATATTACAAATTTGCTACTTGACAGCTGTGAATGACCTTTTTGGCTTTTGTCAATGAACAGAATTATTATCTATTGGCAATATGTGAGAATGATATCAAATATCTTGGTAAGGTATAAACCACACCTAAAAATGTTTGAACATAATACTTCACTGTACTCATAAAGAGAATGGAGGGAACCTGAGACAAACAACTCATTGAAGTTAAATAGCAATGTTAAAATTGCAGAGAGAAGTGAAATATATGATAATACCTACAAGTTGTACAGAGTGGAAGGATGTGAGTTTGTCTCCAGAAGGGTGTTTTACCTGATGCAGCAATTTTAATCAGGTCACTTGATGTGTGGTACTGTACTGGAAGTAAGCTCATCAACTGTAACCTAATAGTTTAACATTAGCCCAGATTCTAACATGTCTTAGAAATAGTAATTTTATGTTAAAATTACCATTCCTAAGACACATAAGTATCTGGGCTAATATTAAACTATTAGGTTACAGTTGATGAACTTACTTCCAGTACAGTACCATACATCAAGTGATCTGAGCAAAATGGAAAATGATATCTTTATGTCTTCAGATCACATGCTTTAATGAAGTGATTATATCATTAGCACATATCATAAATAAGGTGAATAAAATGTAAAATATCCTTCCTTCTTTTCTAACAATAAAGCTTTATCCCAAATGGATATATATTGTTGTATCTAGGTATGTGTTTCAATTTAATCAATTCAATAAAATCTGGTGATTGTGTATCTGTCTGAAGAGGTATGTGTTGCAGTTGTGGGGGAGGCTGGTACAATTGCCACATTTAAGAGGCTAAATGGGTATATGAATAGGAAGGGTTTGGAGGGATATGGGCCGGGTGCTGGCAGGTGGGACTAGATTGGGTTGGGATATCTGGTCGGCATGGACTGGTTGGACCGAAGGGTCTGTTTCCATGCTGTACATCTCTATGACTCTATGACTATGACTCTATGTTTGACAACGTGTTTTTCTTGCAGCTGGGTGTTATCACTCCACATCACCATACATCCTTGGGTGTTCTTCCTTACTTGCGGTGCATGATTGGTATGCTGAATACTCATCTGAGTTGGCTTTTGTTGCTTTGCAATGTTGCTCCACAGTCATTAATATGATTTGGGCTGTTTGCATATTTTAGATAGCTTTACTTTACAAGAACCTTTGGATTTCTAACTTGCATTCTCTACCTTTGGGCAGTTTTGGTAGTTATCTACTTGCTCACTTGTCGTGTATCTTTCACTCTTTTCTGTCTTCTCTGTCCTATTAGACAATTGTTTGCTGATAAAGTTGTTCATTCTTGCCTTTTGAGCATAATTTGTACTGGGAATGGTAATCCTTTCTCCACTAGTTTTGCATGAGATGGCAATGTGGAAATCTTGCTTTGTTGCTCAATACATTTCCAAAGTGGAACTCAATGAGTTAGTCATTCCCTCAGTACTAATTAAAGTCTTTAGGAAGGGACTCTGGAACAAGAAAGGGGCAATATCATTGATGCATTAATTAAAGATGGACACAGTATGAAGTCATAGCAAGCTAACAGCAATTACATGTTTTACGTGACACGGTTACTAAAATACACCAAACCATCAAAATCTCTAATAGTAGTGGTTTGGCATATCTGCCCCGAAGCTTTTCAGGAAAGTAAGTGGTACCAAGGAACATTGGGGATGTGTGTGCAGGAATCTGGTTCTAACAGTCAAGCCAGGCTCCAGAACAAAACGAAGGTGATCAACAAGACTGTACACACCACAACATCAAGTGTTAAAAATGTTCACAAATACAAACACATCCTTGACATCATAGTTAACCGTGAACAGCAAATTTCAAAAGACGACAATGCCTTCCATATTGTTTAGCTCACATATACATTGATGGAATAAGTTATCAAAAGCTTTTACAACTTTTAATATTGTGTGTCCTGGAAAGGCATGATGATACACACTAAAAGCTAAAGTCAACATTGGGAGGTGGTACCAATCAAAAAGTATGTACTTCAGCAAGAGGGCCTCCATGATATAGCCTATGACAGACCATCTCACAGTGCACTAGAGATCACCAATGCTGTGCATTGGCATAATCTCACTGCAGTGCCAAAAGGCAAGCTCATCTTGACTTCCAAAAATCTTCTAGCTGGCAGGTACCAAAGGACCAGCAGTGGCAGGACTACCTTAATAGATATCTGTACAGTCACCATACAGCTTCTGACAAACTAGTCAATAGACCTTTAGAATTTCTGTCAGTCTGACATGAGAGAGAGTCTGTTACTCCTGAGTTAATTATTACTTTGAGCTGATCTTTAAGAATCTTCCAGATCTTTTCTGAATCTTTCTGATCATTGATGGAAAGACCAGATATGTTTATTTTGTGAAGCCCTTTTTTTGCCGATGGCAAGAAAGATTTTTAGAGCTCTTTTATCATTTGATCTATAAAATAGCATTGCATACATTATTTGAACAGTTATAATTTTGTAAGGTTGTCACTGTAAAACCACTCCATAATGGGGTTTCTGCTATTTATGATTCCACTTTAATAATTATAGACTGTACCATCTTAAACTGTGGGCCTCTGACTTCTGTCTGCATGATTAAAAATACTCACTTTGCAACTGCTGTTCTGACAAACTGTTACTCATGTTCGTTGCTAAGGGAACTGAGTGTTCTAGCCTCAGATTCTGAATGGCATTGCACTGGCTTTGTCCTGCAAAAAATAGCTCTGAAATTAAAAGTCTCATCACCATTGTCAATTATCAGAACC
The DNA here is from genome assembly GCF_004010195.1 of Chiloscyllium plagiosum. Taxonomy (NCBI): domain Eukaryota; kingdom Metazoa; phylum Chordata; class Chondrichthyes; order Orectolobiformes; family Hemiscylliidae; genus Chiloscyllium; species Chiloscyllium plagiosum. The sequence goes on from NC_057730.1 coordinate 25,811,902, forward strand.
CCCACCCACTTCACTAATGCCAACAAGAGAAGGTAACTGCCATCCTTAGCTGGTCTAGTCTACATTTGATTCCAGATCCACAACAATGTGGTTGACTCTTAACTGCCCTCTGGGTAATTAGGGATGGGAAATAAATGATTGTCTTGCCATTCCATGAATGACAGAAAAAGAATCTCACAAATACACTTCAACATTTTCTTCTCCTTTATTTATGTAAGGAAATCTCAGAAATCTATTTCGTCTTTAATTAATTTATATTCTAATCAAAAATATTTTTTTTTTGGTGGTTAATGCCCTATCTACAGATCTGAACAGCTCTCTGTACTTACAGAAACTAATGCTACTTAAAGGAGAGAATGTCTGACTTTGTCCATGTTCTCTTTTGTCCAAAGCTGTTGTCTGGTTCACCTTCAGTTAATTTTTCAAATAACTGCCACTAAGATATTGAAGTTATTCCATATTCAGTTGCTGCTACTATGTGAGAGTTTGCTTCCAGCAGGGTGTTTACCTGATGTGACAAAGCTTACTGACATTAAAACTGACATATTTATTAGTTATGATATAGGAGCCTCCTTATAGTACAGTGTCATTCATAAAGTCATAGAGTCATAGAGATGTACAGCATGGAAACAGACCTTTCAGTCCAACTCGTCCATGCTGACCAGATATCCCAACCCAATCTAGTCCCACCTGCCCGCACCCGGCCCATATCCCTCCAAACCCTTCCTATTCGTATAACCATCCAAATGCCTCTTAAATGTGGCAATTGTACCAGCCTCCACCACTTCCTCTGGAAGTTCATTCCACACACGTACCACCTTCTGTGTGAAAACGTTACGCCGTAGGTCTCTTTTATATCTTTCCCCTCTCACCCTAAACCTATGCCCTCTAGTTCT
>NC_057730.1:25813029-25819747 GCF_004010195.1 Chiloscyllium plagiosum
CCATCTGGTCCAGATCCTGTTGTAATCTGAGGTAACCCTCTTCGCTGTCCACTACACCTCCAATTGTGGTGTCATCTGCAAACTTACTAACTGTACCGCTTATGCTAGCATCCAAATCATTTATGTAAATGACAAAAAGTAGAGACCCAGCACCGATCCCTGTGGCACTCCACTGGTCTCAGGCCTTTAGTCTGAAAAACAACCCTCCATCACCACACTCTGTCTTCTACCTTTGAGCCAGTTCTGTATCCAAATGGCTAGTTCTCCCTGTATTCCGTGAGATCTAACCTTGCTAATCAGTCTCCCATGGGGAATCTTGTTGAATGCCTTACTGAAGTCCACATAGATCACATGTACCACTCTGCCCTCATCAATCCTCTTTGTTACTTCTTCAAAAAACTCAATCAAGTTTGTGAGACATGATTTCCCACACACAAAGCCATGTTGACTATCCCTAATCAGTCCTTGCCTTTCCAAATATATGTACATCCTGTCCCTTAGGATTCCCTCCAACAACTTGCCCACCACCGACGTCAGGCTCACTATAGTTCCCTGGCTTGTCCTTATCACCCTTCTTAAACAGTGGCACCACATTAGCCAACCTCCAGTCTTCCAGCACCTCACCTGTAACTATAGATAATACAAATATTTCAGCAAGAGGCACAGCAATCACTTTTCTCGCTTCCACAGAGTTCTAGGGTACACCTGATCAGGTCCTGGGGATTTATCCACTTTTATGTATTTCGAGATGTCCAGCACTTCCTCCTCTGTAATATGGACATTTTGCCCTACAAGTGATCTGAGATATGATGGAGTGTGAGATCATGTTACCCTCGGGTCACATACTATGATGTAGAGATGATATCCTAATTGTATCTCTTAGACCGCGACACATAACACAATAGTACAGAAAATAGTTTTAAAATCATAACTATCAAGATTGCCATAAAATTGCATTATAACATATATTTATAAAATACTTGTAACATATAAAATATACACAAGTTCAGAACTGAAAAGATCAAAAAGAAATAGTTACTGAAATGAAGGAATGGTCAATTCATAATGGAATACAAAATAGATTATGTTCACATCTTTTGAGAAGCATTGCAGAAAGGGAGGTGAAAGAAATTTGCGATGAATCCAGAGAGTTGGGCTGAGGCAGCTGAAGATTCTAACATTGAAAGAAATGAGAGGGAATTTGCCAAAGGTCAGAACGAGCTGGTTGAAGGGCGCAGGAAGGACATGAACGTGTAAGAGGTTGTGGGAAAAGTTCAAGATGAAAACTAAGAGTTTAATTTAGATATTTTTGCAGACAGGGAGCTATTGTAGTGGAAAACTGAATATGGGTCGCTGAAGTCTAGGAAAAAAGAGCAAAGAGCAGAAACTTGTAGGGGCCTGAGCAACATGGGCTATGGTGGGTAATGAAGCAAATTCGCCCCTGAAGAAAGGTGAAGCATATATTGAAGCCAGAAGCAACTTGTTGCATCTTTTCACTCAGTTCCAGGCATCAAGGTGAGATTTTCACTGTGCAGTGATCGATTTTTTATTAAGAGAAATTATTGACTTTAAGTGACCTTCTCATTATTAATATACAGCAGTCTCTCATCCCATCTGTTACAAACCAACTAGACATTGAGAATCTGGACATGGAAGCCAGATTGGGTACCATCTGACTTCCTCTTGCTGCTGGTAAACAGCCTCCACAATCACCACAACAATATCTCAGGGCATGATCCATGGGCACCAGCTGCATGTACCATTGTCCATGGATGTTTGTGTTCAATGATTGTCAGTGGTATCTAATAATTGTCAACCCTTCAGGATCCTCGTGGCACCTCGCCACTTGCAGCATGTTTAGGAGGTTGAGACACATTGTATAATTACTAATGACTTTTCAAATTCAGTCATGCAATTCATATCCCTTACTGATATTATACAGAAGATTAAAAAGGGGTGTTAATTTATATCAATTTTTATAATATTTGTAATATGAACTCTAATGTACAGTTAAACCTAATACTACGATTCTGTGACATAGCTAACAATTTTGGGAGCAGCTTCCCTCCAATCTGACTTGCAAAGTGCCAGTTGTTTATTCTCTCAAGGTCATAGTGACCGTTTCAAAATTGTTTCTGCCCCCTTGCTACATTATTTGTCTATTGGTACTCTTACAAGGTTTTCTTGTTGTTCTAATCTTCTTGCTAACAGAGAAAAAAGTTTCTTCAAGTCTCTGCATCCAAGGCTAGCTTCCTTCAGAAATTTATGGTGACATATGTCACCAGTCAGGGGGCTGCAATGCGAGTGGTCATTTCTGCTCAGTCATATCTAGGAGATGTTTGTCAAAAGTTAGTCAATGATTACAGTTATGGAGATCTAAGCATTGAGTGGGGAGGAGGGTGGAATGGGTGCTGCTGAGGAAAAAGGGGATAGGCTCTTTCCCGAAAAGAGGGTGAGATGATCAAGGCAAGAGAGAAATCAGAGGCATGTGCCGAGGTGGGACAAGTGACACTGATGAGGGAAAGTGAAAGTTTAAGGGGGATATATGTTACTGGCTGGGACGACATGGCATGCTATGAGAGGGATTTCGTTGTCAATAACTGGAGACACTCAATAACATTATCTGCTTCCAGACTGCCTCAGATCAATATTTTTAGACACTGCTCTTAGATGAGCTGCAGCTGAAAAATGTGCTGCTGGAAAAGCGCAGCAGGTCAGGCAGCATCAAAGGAGCAGGAGAATCGACGTTTCGGGCATAAGCCCTTCTTCAGCACTGTTGCAATCTTGGATTTAAAACTCCATGATAGCAGTCAATTACACAGATAGATCCCAAATCCTTTTTGGGCCTCTGAAGACTCATATACCCAATGGCTGCTTCTGCAATGGTCTAAATCAAAGGTGCAGGTACTTGTCCAAACTTTTCATTGGTATACCAAACTATGCTGCCTACAGGATAATGATACATATTAATTATTAAGTTTCATTATTTGGCAGTAAAGTAAAATAAAGAATAATTATTCTATTCGTTACATCATTCAATAAATTTCACAGTTAACATTCAAAGAAGTTGAACATATCACGGTTAGTCTTAAACTAAACGGCCTAGAAATGTATTGCTGCCACGCTAATAGTGAACAATGTCATGTGCACACATGCCCATTTAATGTCAAAAGTATTTTACATATCACATTTGATTAGGTTCCTCTGTGTGCACGCAGTGCATGATCCACAGACATTCAGAGCAGGAATTAAGTATGTAATTGAGCATGCACTGCTTCCTGTCAGACTCTTCTGTGAAACTTTGCAAACCTGTTCAGCAACTCATGACACTAACAGGTATTAAGAATGCATCAGCAGGGCTGTTTAAAAAGGTCATGACCAGGATTGTTGCAGGTTTGCCCTTTTCTACTGCTGCCTGACATTCGACCATTTGTTCTCTGTTTTCTCTCTTCTACAATTACCATTCTGACCTACAACCTTCTCCAGAGGCCCCAGTATCATAGATGTCAGTCTTCCACTGATTTGATATTAAAAAACAGCTGAATTCACTGGATACTGCAAAGGCTATGGGCCCTGACAACATTCCAGCCATAGTACTGAAGCCTTCTGCCAACAACACTGGTATCTACGCAGCAATGTGGAGAATTGCCCAGGTATGTCCTGTCTAGTAAAAGCAGGACAAATCTAACCAGTTAAAAACCATTTTGACTCCTTGGGAGCAAGGCCATTGTGCTGACTTTTGAGGTGCAAGTTGTGGCTGCAACAGATGCTATCGCTCTGTTGATGAAACACAGCCTCTGACATTGATCCTTGGTAGTGTTGAGGTCAGGAAAGTGCCCCTTACGTTGCTGTAGAAATATTTTTCTGGGCAAAGTCCTATTTCTCCTTATTGACTGCGGTGCTCCTGTTGTCCTTTGTGCCTTTATGTTCTTAGTTGGTCTCCCTCATTCTCAAGGCACAAAGGGGTATTGCAGTGGGCAAGATCAGTGGCATCTCCTAGAATAATTTCATTCTTGCATTAGGCAGTTTAACAAACCTCCCTGCACTTTGAGAAATACCTGGATTTCTTCATTTATGGTCAATGTGAAATAGCAGAAGGTTTCACCGATATTACATACATTCCCAGGTCCAGGAGCTGAATGCACATTGCTTTGTATTTTCCATTACAATCTTGGCTTTTTGCCGAATAAGATGCAGTTCCAATATCTCAGATGCCAGCTTGTTTACAATCACAGGCAGCTCTCTGACCCATTTTCTGGTATTCGTCTTAACTCATCCTACCTACGTTTTTGTGTTGGAATAATTCTAACCAGACTATCAGGTTACATACTTACTGTGAAAGTCAGTTATTCATTTTGTGATGATCTTCAGACAGTTTAAATCAAATTGTTTGAACATTATTTTGCTGACTCATTAAGGTACAGGAGAAGATAAAAGGCTGTTCCTCATTAGAAATCCAAGGCCTGAAGATAAGGTGACCATATAGGAGTAGGAAGTCACAAAGGACACAACGAAGTTATCAGAGTGGAAAATATCGGTTTTACAGCATTGTGAGGCAAAATTACTTTAGCAGTTAATATTTTAATAGTTGTAGTACGAGTACAAAACAATATGCAATTACCAGAGATATAATATCAAAATATTGAGGTGCATTTAAATGACACCACTCAGGGGTGTTATTTTCTTACACCTGCTAACTATTTGACCTACGCTTTGGCTTAGCATTGCCAAAAAGGAACAGAATTTGAAATTGCACATCCTGTAAGAGCTGTTTTACATTCAGTGGCATTTTTACGTTCCTTGTAGATGCACTCAAAAAGAAAACAATGGCTTGCATTTTGAACATAGTACAGATCATCTTTTCTGTTTGGATGTAAACATAGAAAATGTTATGATTAAAACGTGTTGTTAAAGTTCCCATTACACTTTTTTTGATAGTGCTACTTTCATATTACATTGAATTTCAAATCTTGCGTGTATTCATTTAGTCAGCATCCTAACTCTGGCAACAATGTTCACAGAAAATGGAGAGAATAGGACCCGAGGGCACAGCCTTAGAGTAAAGGAAAGATCTTTTAGAATGGAGACAGGGAGAAATGTTTTCAACCAGAGAGTGGTGAATCTATGGAATTCACTGTCACAGAAGGCTGTGGAGGCCAGGTCATTGAGTATATTTAAGACTGAGATAGATAGGTTCTTGAATATCAAGGAACCAAGGGTTATGGGGAGAAAGCGAAGGATGGAGTTGAGAAACTTATCACCCATAATTGAATGGTGGAGCAGATTCGATGGGCTGAATGGCCTAATTTCGATCCTATATCTTATGGTCTTATGGTCTGCACTGGCAGTCTGATTAATGATTATTACAACTTGATAGTAATGATAATTAAACATAATGTACGATGGCTGAGTGTCATTCTCCTGCTTTTTCCCTATAATTTTGCATATCATTTCTATTAAACAAATCAGCTAATTGGAATAGATAGATAGACAGACAGTTAGACAGACAGACAAATAGAAAGAACAAAGCACTGGTGTTTTCGTATCAACATTAGTGTCAAAAGTGTTAGTATCAAAAGTTTTAGTAACATGTTCTGGATATTTCTCTCTGGTTGATATACTACTTATTATTTAAGAATTTAGTAGATGCCTTTATCCAAGGAAACTCATTACATACTCTGTGCTGCACCTCACCCATAGACATTCAATTGAATTGACAGTACACTTTTTTTTAATGATTGCAAAGTGTGATCAAACTGTTTTTATTGTCAGAAAAAGGAAATAACTCCATTTGACCAGTTCTGAAGAACAATATAAGCCAGAAATCAAAGTCCTTGGTAATAGAGAAAACAATGAGATGAAAGATAGAAAAGTCTTCCAGTAAGTGAGGACATTTATTCATGATTTGCAAACTCTCTTGATTCAGGAATGTCACTTTGGATTGGAAAATTGCCAATGTCAGTCCATTGTTTAGAACATAGAAAAGTACAGCACAGAACAGACCCTTTGCCCCACGATGTTGTACCGAGGTTTAATCCTAATGTAAAATATAGTAACTTAACCTACGCACCCCTCAACTCACTGCTATTCATGTGCATGTCCAGCAGTCACTTAAATGTCCCCAATGACTCTGCTTCCATCACAGCAGCTGGCAACGCATTCCATGCATTCACAACTCTCTGCGTAAAGAATCTACCTCTGATGTCTCCTTTATACCTTCCTCCTAATATCTTCAAACTAGAACTCCTCGTACCAGTCAATCCTGCCCTAGGGAGAAGTCTCTGGTCGTTGATCTATCTATTCCACTCATTATCTTGTATACCTCGATCAGGTCTCCTCTCTTCTTCCTTCTCTCCAGAGAGAAAAGTCCGAGCTTATTCAACCTTTCTTCATAAGGCAAGCCCTCCAATCCAAGCAGCATCCTGGTAAACCTTCTTTGCACCCTCTCCAAAGCCTCTTTATCTTTCCTATAGTAGGGCGACCAGAACTGGACACAATATTCCAAGTGTGGTCTCACCAGGGACTTGTAGAGCTGCAGCAAAACCTCACGGCTCTTAAATTTGAACCTCCTGTTAATGAATGCCAAAGCACCATATGCTTTCTTAACAACCCTATCCACTTGGGTGGCAACTTTGAGGGATCTATGTACTTGCATACCCAGATCCCTCTGTTCCTCCACACTGCCAAGAATACTGTCTTTAATCCTATATTCAGCATT
>NC_057730.1:25820231-25821570 GCF_004010195.1 Chiloscyllium plagiosum
ACCATTGTTAACAGCTAACCCGAGAATGCAACTTTAAAAAAAAGGATTTTGTGATTTACACATGAAAGAAGTGAAACTATCACTGTATTCTAACAGATGAAAGGCTTAACAGACAATCAATTTTTCAATGTATAATTTCAGTTACATCACACTGCAAATTTTTGCTATAAAGTCTGTGTTACGATCGAGCCCTCCACAATCACCTGATGATGGAGCGTTGCTCCAAAAGCTAGTGCTTCCAATTAAACCTGTTGGACTATAACCTGGTGTTGTGTGATTTTTAACTTTGCCCTAATCACTCTCTTATTCCTCACGTATGAGTAAAATGTCTTTGGGTTCTCCCTAATCCTTCTTGCCAAGCCTTTTTCGTGCCCCTTCCTGGCATTCCTCAGTCCATTTCTGAGCTCCTTTCTAGCAAGCCTGTAATCCTCTAAAGCTGTGCTAGATCCTTACTTCCTCCACCTTACGTAAGCTGCCTTCTTCCTTTTGACGAGAATTTCCTCTGTTCTCATCATCCAAAATTCCTTAATCTTACCCCTTCTTACCTGTCTCAGAGGAACAAATTTGTGCATCACTTGCATCAACTACTCCTTAAATAGTCTCTGTCTGCTGTGCCCTTTCTGTGGAACAATTGCTCCCAGTCTGTACTTCCCAACTCCTGTCTGATAGTGTCATAATTTGCTTTTCCCCAATTAAATATCTTCCCTTGGTAACTGCTCCTTTCCATCTCCAAGGCTATGCTAAATGTGAGGCAGTTGTGCTCACTTTCACCAAAGTGCACTCCCACCTTGAGATCTGACACCTGTGTCGTTGCCGAGCACCATATCCAAAATGGCCTCTCCCCTCCTCAGTCTGTCTACATACTACTTCCCACTTCCTCCAGACCAAAGGGGTAGCCATGGGCACACGTATGGGCCTCAGCTATGCCTGTCTCTTTGTTGGCGACGTAGAACAGTCCATCTTCTGTAATTACACCGGCACCACTCCCCACCTCTTCCTCCGTAACATTGATGACTGCATTGGCGCCACCTCGTGCTCCCGCGAGGAGGTTGAGCAATTCATCAACTTCACCAATACATTCCACCCTGACCTTAAATTTACCTGGACTATCTCCGACATCTCCCTCCCCTTCCTGGACCTCTCCATCTCCATTAATGACGACCGACTTGACACCAACATTTTTTACAAACCCACCAACTCCCACAGCTACCTGGATTACACCTCTTCCCACCCTACCTCCTGCAAAAATGCCATCCCCTATTCCCAATTCCTCCGCCTCCGCCATATCTGCTCCCAGGAGGACCAGTTCCACCACAGAACACACCAGATGGCCTCCTTC
>NC_057730.1:25821575-25828794 GCF_004010195.1 Chiloscyllium plagiosum
GCCCTCAGACTCCACCCCTCCAACCATAACAAGGACAGAACCCCCCTGGTGCTCACCTTCCACCCTACCAACCTTCGCATAAACCAAATCATCCGCCGATATTTCTGCCACCTCCAAACGGACCCCACCACCAGGGATATATTTCCCTCCCCATCCCTTTCCACCTTCCGCACAGACCATTCCCTCTGTGACTACCTGGTCAGGTCCACGCCCCTCAACAACCCACCCTCCTGTCCTGGCACCCTCCCCTGCCACCGCAGGAATTGTAAAACCTGCACCCACACCTCCTCCCTCGCCTCCATCCAAGGCCCCAAGGGAGCCTTCCACATCCATCAAAGTTTTACCTGCACATCCACCAATATCATTTATTGTATCCGTTGCTCCCGATGCGCCTCCTGGCAGAGCGCTTTAGGGAACATCTTCGGGACACCCGCACCAATCAACCACACCGCCCTGTGGCCCAACATTTCAACTCCCCCTCCCACTCAGCTGAGGACATGGAGGTCCTGGGCCTCCTTCACCGCCATTCCCTCACCACCCGACGCCTGGAGGAAGAACACCTCATCTTCCACCTCGGAACACTTCAACCCCAGGGCATCAATGTGGACTTCACCAGTTTCCTCATTTCCCCTTCCCCTACCTCACCCCAGTTCCAAACTTCCAGTTCAGCACTTGTCTTACCTGCTTATCTTCCTTTCCACCTATCCACTCCACCCTCCTCCCTGACCTATCACCTTCATCCCCTCCCCCACTCACCTATTGTCCTCTATGCTACTTTCTCCCAACCCCCACCCTCCTCTCATTTATCTTTCCACCCTTCAGGCACTCTGCCTGTATTCCTGATGAAGGGCTTTTGCCCTAAATGTCGATTTTACTGCTCCTTGGATGCTGCCTGAACTGCTGTGCTTTTCCAGCACCACTCTAATCTAAACTCTGGTTTCCAGCATCTGCAGTCATTGTTTTTACTTACATACTGAGTAAGGAAACCCTCCTGAACACACCTGACAAAAACAGCTCCATCCAAACCATCTGCACTTAGGAGGTTCCAGTTGATATTGGGAAAGTTGAAATCACCCATAACAACAACCCTGCTCCTTCTGCATTTTTCCAGAATCTGCCAGCCTATAAGATCTTCAATCTCTGTACTGCTATTAGGTGGTCTGTAGAAAACCCCAATGCGGTGGCTGTTCCCTTGCTGTTCCTAACTTCCACCCATACTGACTCAGTAGACAGCGCTGGAAATGTGTTGCTGGAAAAGCGCAGCAGGTCAGGCAGCATCCAGGGAACAGGAGAATCGACGTTTCGGGCATAAGCCCTTCTTCAGGAAGAAGGGCTTATGCCTGAAACGTCGATTCTCCTGTTCCCTGGATGCTGCCTGACCTGCTGCGCTTTTCCAGCAACACATTTCCAGCTCTGATCTCCAGCATCTGCAGACCTCACTTTCTCCTCCTGACTCAGTAGACAAACCATCCTCAACAATCTTCGTTTCTGTAGCTGTGATGCACCCTCTGATTAGCACCCTCCTCTTTTTTCCATCCTCCCTGTTCTTTTTAAACGTTCTAAACCCTGGAACATCAAGCAATCATTCCTGCCCCTGTGAAACACACGTCTCCGTTATGGCCACTTTAAGAAATGTGTAAGTGGGAAAGTAGAAATGTACAGGCCTCTTAGTTTCATGTTTGGTGCAGGAAGGTTACTTGAACCTGTTATTAGGGACAGACTGATTGAACACTTCGAAAAACAACGAATGGATGAGAAAATGCTAACATATATCTGTAACAGGTGAATCATATCTGGGAATCTGGTTGAATATTTTAATGTAACTGAAGAGGTAGAAAAGCAAATCTCTGTGGATATTAGATTGTATATACTTCCAGATGTAATTCAATACAATTCTATAATAAAGATTATTTGTGAAATGGAAGCAAAAGGATGTGTTGTAAGGTGCAAGATTTTTATTAAAATATAGTATAATTTATTTTGGGGTTTGGATTTCAGCTAATGCCACGAGGGCTTAGGTCTCTGTGTCTGAAAAGGTTTAATGATTAACTTGTGAGTATTTTTGTGGGCATGGTGCTTTCTATTAAACACATGATGAGAGAGAGTTCCTGCCATGGAATTTTTTTTTTGTTTTCATTAGGAGAGTTTTTACAAATAAACAAAGTAAACAAAGGAAATGTATACATCAGGCTCTTGCATTTGAAGATCAGAGTTAATATTTTCCTTATGATTAGGGAAACATCCACAACTTGGAAAGAAAGGTTTTGGTTTTCAGACTGGCAGTTTTGCAGGGCTGAAGATGAATATGTAAACTGCTGTTCCTTATGAAAAGACATGGAGTAAAACTGTTTGAAAATTGGTACCTCAATATAAGTCTTTTTGTTTTGAATGTTCCAGACCAGAAGCGTTTGGTTATATCCTTGAAGGAATTACTTCATGCTTAGCTCATTTGTAAGTAGGCTCTAGGAAGGAGCTACCAGATTTTCAGGAAGGGTAATTGAATTCAGTTAAAATAAGCCCTACAGATGTGTAAGAAAAGGGAATCCTCCTCAAATCATGATTCGGAGAAGTGAAACTATCACTGTATTCTAACAGATGAAAGGCTTAACAGACAATCAATTCTTCAATGTATTATTTCAGTTACATCACACTGCAAATTTTTGCTATAAATTCTGTGTTACGATCGAGCCCTCTACAATCACCTGATGAAGGAGCGTCGCTCCGAAAGCTAGTGTGCTTCCAATTAAACCTGTTGGACTATAACCTGGTATTGTGTGATTTTAAACTCCTCAAATCAAGCACTGTAAAATTGTCCTTTTGGGATTATGGGCTTACATTTTACTGTGTTTTGAAATATTTAAATCTGTGTTTATATGAATAGTTTCATTTATACTGTATTATTTTCATGTATTTTATGTAATAAACTTCTGCATGCATTGTGTTTCAGTGAAAATCTACCTTATTAAAAACAAAAAAATCTATTAAACCAGATTACCACCTGGGATCTGAGTTGTCTAGTAATCACATCAGCTGAGATCATAACATGGAATTGGAGGCAAACGGAAAGAATTGGTGAGGAGATAGCAAACTGAGTGTTTGAGGTGGCATTGTGGCTCAGTGGTTAGCACTGTTGTCTTACAGTACCAGGGACCTGAATTCAATTCCAGCCTTTGACAACTGCCTGTGTGGAAGTTTGCAAATTCTCTCATATCTCCATAGTTTTCCTCTCGATGTTTTAAACCCATCCCATGGAAAGATGTGTACATTAGGGTGAATTGGCCATACTAAATTGCCCATTGTCCAGGGATGCCTAGACTAGGTAGATTAGCCAATGGAAATGAAGGGTTAGATTGTGGGGGGAGGTGGGGGTGAGTCTAGATGGGATGCCCTTTGAGGGGTCAGTGTGGACTTGATTGAATGACTTGATTCAATCTTTTGTATGATGTGATTAGTGCTGCCCCCTGGGGATTGAGACAGGAGTGTCACTTAGCTGAAAAAATAGCAAGCAGTACACACAATAGTGTTCAGAGCATGGAGGTAAATGGTACAGTAAGTGAAGACAATTAAGAATCAACCACATTGCTATGGTTCTGGAGTCACATGTAGACAGGTGAGGGCAGCAGATTTCCTTCTCTAAAGCTCTTAGTGAACCAGATAGGTATTTATGACAATTAACAGTGGTCATTGCTAAGCTATTTTTAAACTCCAGATTTAATTGAATTTGGCCATCTGCTATGGTGGAATATGAACCCAGAATATTAGTCTAGAACTTTGAATTACTAGTCTGATACTGTTACCACCACTACACAGTACTAATTCTATCAGTCTGGTGCTGCTGTCTTTCCTCCTTCTGGGCTACTCAGCGTGAATATACCTAAAAACTTTTTCTAAACAAAAATTACTTCCATTTGTCTCACTACATTTACTGCAATTCCTCATTTGATATCAGTACCAAAACTATTTTAAATTCCTGCCTTTTCGAGGCATGCTTTTAGCAATTGTCAGTGTTTTATATGTTAACCACATTGGTGGGGTGCTGTTTGAGTGATAGAGGCACGGAGTAATAGAAATGTACAGCATAGAAACAGACCGTTCGGTTCAACTCATCCATGCCGTCCAGATATTTTAACCTAAACTAGTCCCATCTGTCAGCACCCGGCCCATATCCCTCTAAACCCTTCTTATTCATATACCCATCCAGATGCCTTTTAAATGTTGTCATTGTACCAGCCTCCACCACTTCCTATGGCAGCTCATTCCATACATGCACCACCTTCTGCGTGAAAAAGTTGCCCCTTTGGTATCTTTTAAATTTTTCCCCTCTCCCCCTAACCTATGATCTTCAGTTCTAGACTTCCCCACCCCAGGGAAATGACCTTGTCTATTTACCCTACCATGCCCCTCATTATATTACAAACCTCTATAAGGTCATCCCTCACCCTCCGACTCTAGGGAAAACAGCCCCAGACTATTCAGCCTCTCCCTATAAATCAAAACCTCCAACCCTGGCAATACCCTTATAAATTTTTTCTGAACCCTTTCAAGTTTCACAACATCCTTCTGGTAGGAGGGAGAACAGAATTACACACAATATTCCAAAAGTGGGCTAACGATTGTCCTGTATGGCTGCAACATGACAATCCAACTCCTGTACTCAATACTTTGACCAATGAAGGAAAGCATACCAAACGCCTTCTTCACTATCCTATCTACCTGTGACTTTTTAAAACGTAAGGTGTCTTTGTTCAGCAACACTCCCCAGGACTTTACCATTAAGTGTATAAGTTCTGCTTTAAACGCCTTCTTCACTATCCTATCTACCTGTGACTTTTTAAAAGTACTATGAACGTAAGGTGTCTTTGTTCAGCAACACTCCCCAGGACTTTACCATTAAGTGTATAAGTTCTGCTTTGATTTGCCTTTCCAAAGTGCAGCATCTCACATTAACCTAAATTAAACTCCATCTGCCACTGCTCAGCTCTTTGGGCCATCTCACCAAGATACCATTGTCCTCTGAGGTGACCTTCTTCGCTGTCCACTACACCTCCAATTTTGGTGTCATCTGCATACATACTAACTATACCTCTTATGTTCACATCCAAATCATTTGTATAAATGATGAAAAGCAGTGAACCCAGCACCGATCATTGTGGCACACCACTGATCACAGACTTCCAGTCTGAAAAGCAACCCTCCACTACCACTCTCTGTCTTCTACCTTTTATTTGGAAAAAATGCTGAGAAAATTCAAGACAGTGCTTCAGTTGTTTTCAAATGTATTTCATCAGGATTTCGAAAATGATTTCCAATTTGTGTTTGAAAACGTCTTGCATTTAATGTTTTAATAACAAAGTAAATCTGAAGAGATCCCAGCAATTTAACAGATAAAAGCAGATATGTGTAGAGTATTTTTGATGTTCTTGGAGTTAATGGTGGTCATGATGATGATCATGACAGCAACTCCACTCCCTCACTAAATCTGCTCCTTGGAGAGCCCATCCCCCCGTCACATACCCTGCTCCTTGTAGAGCCTGTTCCCCTCACTTTTAAAAATCACACAACACGAGGTTATAGTCCAACTGGTTTATTTGGAGGCACCACCTTTCGGAGCGCTGCTCCTTCATCAGGTAGTTGTGAAGTATAAGATTGCAGGACATAGAATTTATAACAAAAGTTAATAGTGTAATATAACTGAAATTATATATTGAAAAAGACTTGAATTGTTTGTTAAGTCTCTCATCTTTTAGAATGGGCATATTGGTAATTACAAGAACTTTATTGAAGTTACATTCTCAAGTGAACTTTAACAATAGGGCATCTCCAAATCATGTTGAACAATAGATGTCATGTTGGCTCAGATAATACATTGAAGGTGTGAGGTGCCCTGTGTGAGGCTATCTGTGCCCCAATGTTCAGACTGATTCTAATCTAAAAAAGGGATTTACAGAATCTTACATGGATTCTTGCAGTTTTTGAGCAAAATAAAATGTAATTCTGCGAGTACAAATTCACCCCACAAATTTATATGTGTGTGTGCATATGGATGTTAGTGTGTGGGGGGGCCGGATTGGGGAGGGGGGTGAGGGCATGAAAATGTGTGAGAGGGTGCTCTGCGTGAGTGTATGGGTCTGTAGGAGTGTTTGTGTGTGTGTGCATGTGTGTGTAGTGCAGTGGAGTCACCTCTAGTGTGACATGAACTCAAGGTCCTGGTTGAGGCCATCCCTATGGTTACCGAACATAGCTATCAGCCTCTGCTTGGCCACTTTGCGCTATTGCCTGTCCTGAAGTCTGCCTTGGAGGATGGTCATCTGAAGATCTGAGGTTGAATATCCCAGACTGCTGAAGTGTTCTCAGACTGGGAGGGAACATTCCTGTCTGTTGATTGTTGTGCTGTGTCCATTCATCAGTTCTGGGATTTACATATGAAAGAATTGAAACCAACATGCCCATTCTAAAAGATGACACTTAACAACAATCCAGGCCTTTTTCAATATATAATTTCAGTTACATCACACTGTAAACTTTTGCTATAAATTCTATGTCCTACGATCTTATACTCCACAACCACCTGAAGGAGCTGCGCTCTGAAAGCTAGTGCTTCCAAATAAACCACTTGGACTACAGAGTAACCTGGTGTTGTGTAATTTTTAATTTTATATGCCCCAGTCCAACGGCCTTTCGGCTCGGAATATGTGTAGTTCCTGAGGACCAGAGGAAGAGATTCTGCTCGAGTGCTGTTGGTTCGACGCAGCGGACCTGTGCTGGCATTGGAGAGGCCACGGGGATCGTGTTGGGAGTTGTCAGAGCTGCTGGAGACCATCGCTGGATCGTGATTGGACGTTGGAGGATCGTTTGGTTGTGCTGACCTGCTCTTGGTGGATCTTTATGCTGGCTTCGGCCTAACGCCAATTCAGGTACCAGCCAACCTCAGAGCTATGGCCTCAGCAGCCGGTCGCAGCCCTGGCCAGATCATTCGCAACACAGTCAGGGTGACTGTGAAGAAGGTGGAGGAGCACACACCGGTCGATCGGACAGTGTTTGTGAAGAAGATTTTGCTAGAGTGCTGAGGGTTTGAAGTAGCGGATGTGATGGACATGGCCTTCTCGGCCTTTTGGCTAAGATCAAGTGTCTGTTCTTATCAGGACAGGGGTCGAGTTGCGAGTCATCAGAGCTAGTGGAGATCATCGCTGGATCGTGATTGGATGTTGGAGGATCGTTT
>NC_057730.1:25836094-25848278 GCF_004010195.1 Chiloscyllium plagiosum
CCCCCTCACACTGCTCCTTGTAGACCTCCTCCCCTCACACTGCTCCTTGTAGAGCACCACCCCCTCACACTGCTCTTTGTAGAGCCCCGCCCCCTCACACTGCTCCTTGTAGAGCCCCGCCCCCTCACAACTCCTTGTCGAGCCCCGTCCCCTCGCACAGCTCTTTGTAGAGCCACGCCCCCTCATTGCTCTTTGACCCTCCGCTACCTTCTTCACAGGAGGCCCCGCCCCCTCCATCTGCCCCCTTCCGGGGGGGCGGGGCGGGTGTTGGTCCATGTGATCCTGCGGCTTCGGCGTTGTCAGTACACGTCACGCCTTGCTCCTGCCGCCGTCAGGCCGAGGAGATGAGGCGGTGAGAGCGGGGTCTAGGGGAGAGGGGACTCGGGAGAGCGGATACCCGGGATAGAGGAGAGAATGGGGCTGGGTGGTTGAAGAGGATGAAACCGAGATGGCGTTAGTAGAAACGCCGGGCCTGGGAGTAACGTTAATGTGGCTGTGCTCAGGCTGTGGGCCTGGGCCTAGACCATTTGTCTTGGAGCATCACGATGCTGGGCCGAGGAGCCTCTGAACTACCTGAGGATGTAACATTATCCAGGGGTGGGGTATTAGAGATTGGTAATGATATTGAAATGTACTGATGGCCTCACTCTTGTTCTCACTTTATCAATCGACTGATCTTGGCAACTACCTGATCTCTCAGGTTACCCCCCCGCGATGTTTCTTATTGACCCCTTTCTAAAGGCATAACATTTCCATAAGTGGCTTTAACCTCTCCATCTATCCAGCCGGTTTGTCTCGGGCTGGGTTTAAGGTTAAACCAGTTTCTGCCCCCTCAGAAAAAATAATTTGTAGATCAGACTGGAAGCTGAAAGACTGGTTATTACATTTTCATCATTTGATTTACAAGATTCAGTTTGATGTGGCTGAAGATTATTTCACTGAATTGATGTTGAAAAACAGAAATGGAAACAAAAATTGTTGGAAAAGCTCCACAGGTCTAGCAGCATTTGTGGAGAGAAATCAGTATTTTGGGTTTGGTGACCCGTCCTTTGTGGAAGTAGTTGGGTTAAGAATGTGTAACTGAAGGATTCTTTGTCAAGTTTGAGATTGAAATAATTGCTGACTCTGCAAAGTGAATGATACAACTCCTGAAGTGGGCAAGACATCCCTCGCTTACTTCCTCTTGTTGACATGAGGCATTTCAAACACAAGTTCTGCAAGTTTTTGTATAACTTGAATGTAGGCAATATGAGCAGGACTGAGGTTATTTGAATCCTTGAGTCATCTCCACCAAGATCAAGGCTGATCGTCTGTTTAAATACTGTTTTAGTGTGCTATTTCCACAACCTTTGATATCTTTTGTATAGCAAAATCCTGCCCTTTGTGAAGGTAATGTTGGAAGAGAATCTCAAAATTAATAAATGGTAAATAAAGCAGACTGCATGCACAGTGAGCAGTTTCTACGGCTCAAAGGTTCTTCTTTAAAACCACAAAATTAAACTGGAAGGTGATAATTTGTACAGAATGCTTGGCACAGAAACAAATTTATACATGGCATGCAAACAAAAGGCAGGACTATATTATCTCAAAATCTGCCCATATCTTTCTTGAATATATTCAGGTAAGTGATCCTCTGCAATTCTCTGGGGGAAGAGCATGCCAAAGATTCACCCCTGTCTAAGTGAACAAATTCCTCCATTTTTCAGTCTTAAATAGCCTGCATCGTATTTTTAAATATTGTTCCCTGGTTCTACCCACCCTCACCCCCATCTTGGGTAACATCCCTCTTGCATCTACGGTCAGATATTGTCTGCTTCAATAGTGGTGTATTATTAATCAACATACTCAATTTATTAAAACAGTTCCTGAATAGAGTAGAAGTATCTCAAAAAATGGATAGAACCCATTTCTGAAAATCATCAGTGTCATTAGAAAGTGAGATTTTGGACAGGTCTGTGCAAAGAAAACTAACTCATTGTCATTGCTGTTCGTTTATTTTGTTTCCTAAATGTAAGAAATCACATTTTGTGATTAAACAGGCGTATTTTGTCTCTGACCACCCCTCAAAATTAGTTGTGTTCTCACCTTGTCTTTTTTCACCAAGCTTGATTGACAGTTAGCAATGTAAATCAACATAGAAAATTAAAACCTTATAGGATATCTTTATGATGAAGTAAAATATAGTACTGTCAGTTTATCTTCTTGTTAGTTCTTCTCTGATTATGTGGGTCCAGTATCTTGAACAACTGGCAATGGGCTATCATCTTTGGCTAATATTAAGTGTGTGTGTATCCCTGAATGAGACTCTTTATAGAATAATTTTGCTCTCCCTGTGCAAAACATTGGCAGCTACTCTGTTTTCTACACTGAATGTATTAACTAGTGATTCAGTACAGTGACACATCAGTAGATCAAAATTATCCTTTTAATCCATGATATTAGTACAGCTGTATTGATTTTTAAATGAACTGTGTTAACTGCATTAGTACCTTTTCAAAAAAAACCTCATTTTATGGTATGTTTTTGTTGATGAATGATCAGTTTCTAATGCAGCTTTTAATGATTAAAGCAATATGGCCTTATCCAATATATCTTTGCCTTTTGCCCCTTATGTTTGTTGAGTTGGACTGCAGGCAATCTAAGGATACCACTTTTGCTCTTTCAAATGTTAACTTCAATTGCAGAAACACACCATCTCAACATATTAGCTTTGACTTTTAAAAAGTTTAATTTTAGCTTAGTAGTTAATTTGAAGCATTGAGTTTGAGAGCCGCAATTAGGTTTACTTGTGTACTAATTTGTACGTTAAACACCATGCAGTCTAGTTAGGAGGGAATCCTGTATAATTTGCAATTATGTTAAATGGTTATGTAATACACTTAGTAAACTAGCAAAGTTTAGATGTTTTCTTATGTGTTCAGCAAAAGTACAGCATGGGGGAAATGGGAATATTTATAAGAATTTTGTTTTTTAAATGCTTCATCAGAACATTTCAAATAACTATTATTTACTTGCATTGAAAATTTCTGATGTCTATTATTTGTTGTACTGGATTGTGTGGAATAGATCCAGCGCTCATTTAAAAGACTAGCATTAGCTCGACAGAAGGAAAGCCTGAGAGGTCATCAGATTCAATTCTCACTGAGAAGTGTAGATAAATAGCCGAAATCTCTTTCATATTAGCAGAGTATGTTACCGTTCAATACTGCTGAACAGCTGTTACATGGAAACCTATTTTAGAACAATTTGATCTGACGGTGGTTGAAAATAAAATGGAAATTTATAAAAATGATTTGAACTAAATTTAAATTCCAAATGTTATAGACATGAAGATGTATGTTTAAACTGTGAGAAAAACTATTACAAAAGTAGTCAGAAATTGCTGTTTTTAGTCTTTTTGATGTGGTATGAAACCTAACTAGAGAATAAAAAGGTAATGCACAATTATTTAGAACCTATATAATTGCAAATGTATTTTTCTGGCTTGCAGGACAGAATGACTGATATTCGCCATTCTCTTTTGAGGCGGGATGCTTTAAGTGCAGCAAAAGAACTCCTTTACCATTTGGACATCATCTTTAGCAGCCAACTGCAGAATGTACCTGGTCCACTTGTTGACAAGTCCACCATTGAGCTTGTGGAGGAATTTATATTCCAGCTTTCAAAAGAACGTAATATTCAACCAAAAGTAAGTTAAGGATACAGATTTAGATTTTCCATTGAGAGAAATATGGTATTCAGATTCCTTGTTGGATAATTTAAGCTTGGCAATAAAACACATGCATGTTACTTCATAACCTGTTTATCTGTAGTTCTAATGGCATGAACTTTTTAACTCAACCTTATGATCACATCAATTATTTGATTATACTTGTGTGGGAAAGTGCACCTGTGTTAATAGAGAATTTTTTGCCAATCATTATCGAAAACTGTTTGTATAAACATGGAAAATAGTCCCTTCAAAGAGTATTTTCTTAAAGTATGTATTTATGGCAAGCTTTTTTTTTAGAAAAGTTTTCTGCTATGGAAGTTTCCCATTAAAATGGGAAATATAGTATCAGGTAAATGGTTTGATCAGAACTGTCTTCATATTTGTTATGAAATGGGTGTGGGTCAAACCATTCAGCTAGGTTTTTTTCCACATGTGCTGATCAACTTGTTATATTTCCAGCAGTGCATATTCTTTTCCACTTATTTGCTGTGTTACTTTCTGAAAAAGCTTTATTTGTTCTCTATTAATTACTTACTTTTTCTTTTTCTCATGAAAGAGGTTGAGCTCCTTACAGGAGTTGCAACTGCTGGAGATCATGTGTAGCTATTTCCAAGAACAAAATAAAGATGCAGTTCGACAGATCATTTTCTCTGCGCTGTTTGCTCCTCAGGGTAATAAAGCAGATGAAAACAGATTGGCTATGTTGGGAAAACTTGTATCCATGGCAATAGCAATCTGTCGAGTTCCCATTTTGGAATGTACTGCATTATGGTTGCAGGTATGATCTATAATTGGGATTTCTATTTAAAAGCAGTTCAATATGTTTCAAAGTAATATGTTATTCCATCACAATGAATGGCAGAAGTGCAATTTTTTGTCATGTTTGTACTGTTTAGTTTTTATTATTTGGGGTAAATGGTGGAGGAATAAACTGCTAGTCTCACATTGGGTTTGTTGATTGTATAAATGAGGAAAGTTCTGGTTTCGAGCATATAAAATTAGTGACTTGTATCTTCATTTCTGCTTCGCTCATAAATAAATGGCCAAAAATACCTCTGGATTTGTTGGCCACTGTTTTTCATTATTTTCTAACTTTATTTATTTCAAACTTTAATTTTGATATAAATATAATTGAAATGAAATATCACATATCATTATAATTTATTTGTTTAATCTTTTGTCTGAAATGTTTGAAATTAAATCACAGTCTATGGTATTATTTTATAGATTTGCTCTAACATTTATATCTGTAACTGGTTTTGTAGAGAACACATGCAGTATTCTGTGTAAGACTTGCTAAGGTCCTGACTGAGGATTACTGCATTTTGGTACCAGGATCAGTTCAGACCTTAAAACGAATTGTTCATGCCAGCCCTCGATTCTGCTGTCAGTTGATCACTGCAGTTACTGCATTGTATGACCTTTCAACAGGTACGATTTTTTTAAAAAATTGGTATATATTTTTACGTGGCTGAATATAGCTTTATTTTCGAAAAGTTGAAATGTGACTTTTTCCCATATGATTTACATCCTTGTTCTTTTGCTATTCTATAATAATTATACTGTTTTTTCCAATAATTGTCTCATTAGGCAGCATTTGTCTTATCTTCTCATTTGTTGTCTGTATTTGTGTTTGTTTTGTTTGAGTTTGTCTATTGTGTCCATTGTACCCCATGGCAGTTCGTTCTTACTCTGATTCCTGCTGTATTTTGAAAGAAGGACAATGGTTTTTAAGGAGTGTTTCTTAAAATATATTTTCACATTTTATTACAGATGATCTAATACCTCCTTATGATCTACTGGAGATGGTTGTATCTTGGGTGTATGATGATCCACGTCTGACACTGATTACATTTTTGAACAGTCCAGCAAGTCTACCACGTGGTTTTTTGGAACTCACGCCACTTCCAGGCCTGATTCGTTGGTGTGTACTCGCACCTTTGGCCTACAGAAGGAACCACAAAATTTCTTCAGCTCAGTCCTTGACAAATGGCAACAGTAATAAAATGTGCAAGGAGTTCGAAAATGATGACTTCAAAATTCTTTATTCAAAGTTGCATCTGAGTGTTCTTCAGGTCCTTATGATACTTCAGGGCCATTTGACAGAAAAGAACTTGTATGGACGTTTGGAGCTTATCATGTTTGATCATGTAGATCGGCTCGTTGAAGACATTAACAAACTTGTTAAAGAACTCAATCTTTCAAATCCTGTGAAGGAGGTTGAACTTGCATTAGATAGATTAGCTCAAGCCCTGCAAGTCGGTATTGCATCAGGAGCACTATTGTGTACTCGAGGTAAGCAAGTTATCTGCAAAAGATTCATAGCTAGGCATCCTAAAACGTAGAATCTTTGTTTCAGATAATTAACTAAAATAATTGTAACAAGTTGAGTTCCATTCATTCAGTCTTTTACTTGACTCTTGACTGAATTAAAGTGAGAAATAGTGTTTACAATGCTTTACCACAGTTTGATGTGATATAAAGGATATAATGTCAAATTGTCAGAATTTTCCTTAATGATGAATTGAGTTTTTATTGAGTAGGAATAAGCTATTTTTCTTCCCCAGAGAACTGAAAGAGCAATTATCCATTTTCAATGGTTAGCTTCAGTTACATTGGTACCAATTACAGAAACTATTTCCATTCACTACCAAGAATGTATATGGTAGAGTAAATAAAAGCTAGTGAAGAAACTGGTTCAAATGTAAATATTACTTGTATAGTAAATTTTCCACTAATTGCTGCATTAAACAGGACTTAGATTTGAGTCATCACTACAAATTATTCACTCCCTCTTAGGTTGTTAGATTTCATATTTCTCCAGATTTAGCATTCTGGCAGACATGTGGTTCTTTTTAACTATTTAGTTTGATTTTGACTTAAGTTTCATATGTTCCAATTTAAAGGTATTTTGTTCCGTCTTTGGGCTCTAGCTTATTATGTACTAATTTATTAAGGAGATAAAATTTTTTATTGACTGGAATAAAATTTGAAGGCTGATAAAGCTCAACATTGTTTAACAATAGAAATAGTGGATTTCTATTTGCAGTTTAAGCCCGATTATGAATGGGATAATGTTATGAAGTACATACTTTGGTGTCAGGATATTTAATTTCATAGACAAAGGGGAGGAGAGTAAGATTGTGCAAAAAACTAAAACAAAAAATTTATAATTTATCCAAATTTTATTTTTAAGTCTTTCTGTGATATGATACTATTTCAGATTACAACTGGAACTTAAAGTTCTACTGGCAATAGTTGTAAAATAGGAAAATTCTTAATATAAATGCTGAGCTTCTCAATATAGCAGAATCAAGCATGTTAATAGATGAACTGGAGTAGACTTTTGTGAAGTAATATTTTAGAACATATTTTCAGTCTAAATCTGAAAACCAGTTTATTATTTTCAGTGAGTTATATTCATAAAATACATAGTTAAACCTTGCTCTTGTAAAACTTAATTTATTTTCAAATGGAAAACAGAGAAAACACAAACTCTGTTTATAAAGTTCAGTCATTGCAAAATATGTCAATTTAAAATGTTATTGCTTGCTGGCTAACTGAATTTGGGTTGTTCTATATTAAGTTGCATTTGCCTCCTTAATTTTACAGATGACTTACGATCAATCTGCTCTGTGCTTCCACATAACAAGTAAGTATGTCAATATTTTAATATTGAAGTTTAATGAATCTAATCATCTCCCAGCTAAGCAACGTTCTCAGTTCCAAAAATCTTGAATTCCCTGTGGGAATGTAACTCTAAACAAGTACATATATAATTTTCCCCACAGTCTTAATAATAATCATTTCAATTAGACCAATAACTGTTAAAAGAATAAGTTCAAATGAACATGCTGAGCAAAGAAAATGTTAAAACTCTTCTATGTATAGCCTTCATGATTAAAAACAGTATGTCCTGTCATTGACAGTATTGTTTTGTTCAAAGATACTATTTCCTCTGAGCTAGTACCATAGTTATGATTGTTCCACACTTTAGTCACCAAGTGATGTGTGGATGAAATTTGTCAAACTGAGTATTTTTTTAAATCTAAGACTTTAGGTTCTTTGATTAATAAGTTCAAAATAATAGTTTTTGTTTAGACCAGTGGTATTGAATTGACTTTATTGGCTAATGAATGCATTCATTAAAGTTTTTTTCTTTGTCTTTCATACCTTTCATCTGATTACCTTACACCATTATGTTGAGTGATTTCTTAATTAGTTCAGTATACTGTGTGTGGATCTTATTCTGTTATGTTGGTTTCTTTGCTTTTTCTAAAGGATAACTAGAGATGGAATTCTCAGGTATTAGGATAGGTTTAAATAAATGAATTTGAATATATTAGAATTTTATTGCAATTCATTGAAACCATAACATTTAAAAAGGAATTCAAACTTCTAGCTAAGAACTGAAAAGCATGAGATGAAAAAAATTAAAAGTTTTAAAACTTGCTGTAACAAATGACCAAAAAAGCTCCCACTTGATTGAATACTTATTTTCCTTTGTAGATAACTTTTAATTTAAACTGCATAAAGTGACACTCGTATACTTTTCACCTATTGCACTCTCCAGAATTCCTGTTCCTTTAGCAAACCATCTCCGGTTGCTTCCAGCTTCTAATGGGTTCTTGCATCTATGTTTTGCCAAGTTGTGACTTCAAATGACTCTCTCAGGCTCTTTTGACAGTTTCTTAAATCGACCACCAGCAGTAAAGCTGTTCCTATTATTCATCCCTGTGCCTGCTGGGTGAATGTCTGAGTCTTTAGATAGCTGCTGAATGTATTTATGGAACTGGAAACCGTCTTCCTCCCTCACAGATCTGTGACAGCTTGCAAAGCCAAGCAGCCTTTTCTCTCTGCTGCACTCAGAGCACTACTGTCAATAATATTCATTGATTATAAGGAAACCTGTAACCTGATCTCAAAAATCACCTTTGTGATTTTTGGGACATATGGATTTAAATGCTCAGCTTCTCGTTGTAATATAGTCTGGCATATTAGTTATAGATCTGCTTGTTTAAAATGCACATTGCTGCAATTGTCTCCCAAGTGTCAATACAGTGCAGCAGCTTATTAGTAAAGCAAGTTTGAGCCTTCCTTTGATCTCAAATAACTTAATCTTCCTGTCAGGCAGAATACAAAACAGGTCACACGACTATCATCTTTTATTCCAAAATTAAAGTTACAGTTCTGAAACATAATTGGACGAACTTTAATACTTTAACTAGTATGTTTCTTTACTGTGAACTCCATAAAAAAGCAATATCTGTGAGCAGAAACAGCTGTTACGTGAGAAGTAAGTCCAAAGAACAGCTTTTCATATTTTTCTGTTGGTTGTGAAGGAAACCAAGTCTGTTTGTGTGGATTGTTTTAGTCAATAATTACTTTTCATTATGTATATTGAGATAATGAATCATTTGAGGCTTATAACATTTTTCATAAAATTTAGAAATTGTAAACAATGAACATTGGATTTTTGTGGCATAATTTATACTCCTTTATGGCAATTTGTGTTCATTTAAGACTGTATAAGTCAGAAGTCACAGTAACTATGCTCATAATGTACATCAGGATTGTGTATCAGTACATTGCTGACCCCAAAATTATGAATTTCTGTCTTAAATTTTATAAACAGAAGATGTACACCTAAAATCCTAATGATGGGAACCAGCTGGTGATCGGAAAGCCTTGATAGGGCTACCTAAGCCAAACCCTGAAACGCTTCCAGAGCTTGAGAATTCCTTTCATATTGCTCCTGGATTGCAAATGTTTCTTCCACTGGTTCCAGATCCAAAGCATACTGTATTCCTAGAATCTCTGTTTTTGTTCTTTGGAGCCCAAACCCAGTGGTCTCAGACTCCAGGAGTTCACTCTAATACTTTAATATCCAAGTGATCATTGGAGGCTTTACTTTTCTTTGTATGGTATTAAAAATTCCCAGTGGATTTGTGTGGATTTCCTAAAAAATAAGGTCAACTTTACAATGATTGATTCGGTTACCAATGATGTATTTTTAATGTACTGTCCCTTTTGAGTCCCTGTTCCATATTATTTGCATTTAAAGCACTTCTGTTTGTGAAGTGTCAGTTTACTACACTATAAATTTGAACATAATTAGCATTAAAATTGTAAATAAGTATGAATTTAACATGTTATACATACAAAATTATCCAATACAAATTGCTGACTAACCATTGTGGCTACAGTGATGCTGTTTTAGCCAACATACAAACTTTAGTGGAAAACTTCATACGTGTAAATGTGCATTTGCTGAAAAAAACTTTCCCAAAATAGAGTTGCCAAGTAAAGAACTGAATGATTGAAAACCATCCTGCAGCTCACCTTTCCTTTTTACTAACAAATACATGTTACAGTAGATCTGTGTATGCTCCACAAAGAATTGGTATCGCATATGTAATGACAGTATCAATTCCTGATTTTTATTTACGAACCAGAAATTCGTTGTAGTTAATGTATTCCGCGATACTGATTTTTACCAAATGCATTAGATATATTTCATCGCTTACTCTTTATAGTTATTGTTAAAATTTCCAATTCAAAGAATAGCTAATTAAGTTGTCAAGAAGAAAGACCTCCAAATACTGTTGTTTTAAACTTCACTTTGTTTTCTTAACAGCTTGCTTCAGTTGGTCCTTACGGGACCAGTACAACAGTCCCCACATACAACATTGCCACCAGGGTTCTATCCACACATCCACGCATCATCTGCTGGATATCCCATGTATTCAACCCATCCAGTGCAGACATATATGCCGGGTATGGCTTTTTCATATAGACCAATGCGATAAAGGATTGGCCATTACACTGAATTTGATTGCATATACCTCCCTTTGGAATATAGACTTATGGATTCAAACCAATTGTGGAAAATAGTTTCAGTACCTTTTTTTAAAACTGAAAATTTGTATTATCAGTGAAGATAAAATGGATTGATTGAAACCTGCGCATTTATATTTCGTAAGAATATTTACCAACTTTTATTTCCAAAAGTAACACGACTGAGACTTTTTCACATTTAGGAAGCTACCACAATTTTAAAAAAGCGAAGGTTTTTAATTGTATCCATTTGTTAATTATCTGTAACTTAATATTGTTTACTTGCCTATATTGTTAAATTACATTGTCTACAAAACCTTTTTATAAAGGAATGAATTAAAAAATGTTCTGTGTTCTCTTTGACTAATTCTTTGTGGATTAATCTGTATTGGTTGCTGTTGAGTGTTTCATAACTCCTGTCATTGGAGAGTGCATTGCTTTTTGACTATATAAATAGCAATGAATTTGTCACTCTTATCTAGGAAGAAAATAGATTGAGAGGATACATGAGTTACAATACATACTCTGATGAAAGTAGTAAGTAATGCTGTAGTTTTGGAATAAAGGAAGATTTTGGAGATGACAGTTCTGAAGACCTAATCTTTATTAATCGCAGGACTTGCACAAAATGAGCAGAATCAATTACCCCAGAAACAAGCAAAGTAATGGTTTTCTGAAGTAGTGTCTCTGGCATGATCCTTTGGCACAATAAAACAATCTAGTGAGACTGTGAAGTCTCTTAATTGAAATTTGAACCTATCAGAACATGCTACTTTCCGCAGATACTACAGCACAGTGGTCAGCTGCAAGTCTTCTCTCCATCAGGAGCACATGTCAAAATACTTTTATACATTTTGTAATGTAATAGGTCAGTGATTAGCTTCTTGTCTCTGTAACATAGTTTGTTTATTGTAAACATTGTAGAATCATTGATAGTTTCAGTGCGGTCATTGTCAGTTCCAGCACAGTCTTTGTTAATTTCAGCGCTGTCATTGTCAGTTTCAGTGCAGACATTATCAATTTCAATGTCTGTGCGAAAGTCCATTGCTGTAGTAATAGGCGCTAATCGCTTTTCCTGAGAAGGACGATTACTGCAGCCCTGGCTATTAGCACTTTTTGTATTGAGTCCATATCAAACTGTTAGCGTTTCTATCAAAGGTGTTGGTTGGACCCAGACACTTCAGCGGGCAGTACAGAGGAACCTCGATTATCCAAATACCAATTATGCAAAAATCGGATTATCCGAAGGAGATCTCGAGGTCCCGACAGAAACGTTACATGAAAGACGTGTTTCCAAAAGTGATCGTGTCTTTTGTTTACAGTGATTAAACAAGCATAGTCTCCAAATGACTGACCTCCCGCCCCCACTCTCCCCACACTTTCCCTGAAGTTCTACAGATGGGTGTACCCTAACCCCTCCCCCCCACTTCCCCAGATAATCTCTCCAACATTGTCCTGTACAGGGCAGAGGTGAAATCTGTCAAAAAGTTGTGTGTGTGTGTGAGCGAGTGTGCGTGTGCTATTTGGAGACTTACCTCACAAAGGCAGCAGCAGTCTTGTTGTTTGTGTACAGTCCAGCTGCGTGGAGAAGGGATGGTGGGAGGTGATGCTGGACAGGGGCTGTGTTGGACCAGG
>NC_057730.1:25848592-25857100 GCF_004010195.1 Chiloscyllium plagiosum
GGCAGTGTTGGACGGGGTTGGGGTGTGGGGGTGGTGTTGGAAGGGGTTGGTGGTGGGGGCAGGGGTTGGTGTTGGATGTGCTTGGGGGACGGTTTTGGACAGTTTTGTGTCGCAGGGGATGGTTTTGGAATGGGTTTGGGGGCAGGGCAGGGAGGTGGTGTTGGGAGCAGGGCTTCGCACACTGTGTGCTGCTGTAGTCTCCTGAATAGGGAGCAGACTTTAAAAACTCAGAGACCCAGAGGAAAGGCATTTAATCGATTAACCGAATAATCGATTAGCCTGAATGAAATACTGCTCCGCCTATCTCGTTTGGATAATCGAGGTTCCCCTGTATACGGTATTCGTGTATTCTTTCTCCCACCCGCCTTAAATTAATCAACTAGATTGTTAATGCATTGTGCTGACATTCTGGTGGCTCCAGTCAGTGTCTGTATTTGCCCTGTTGACTCTCTCTGTATTGTGGTCTGGCGGTCATCTTGTGTGTCCATGTGCCTCGTCTCACCCAGCCCCATGCCATCACCCACTTCACTAGACTATTTTTAATTCATACTCATGATTTCTGAAAAGCAATTGAAACGAGAAAAACACATCTCTCGTGTAGTTTTGATTATCACATCAGGTGTTAGCAGGTTACCTAATTATTTAAAGAATTGTTCAGCTGTTTCACAATCAATTACTTCAAATGCTGAAGTACAACCAATTAGATCAAAAATACTATTAAACTTTTAATTTCATCATTGCAAATGCAGCCAGTATTGAAGACATCTGTTTTTAAAAATTCTAACAAATACCAACTGAGTAAGTGTGAAATATGTTAAATAGTGTTAGTGGGAATGAAATGAAGCTCTGTCCAAATAAAGCTGCAATTTCTGGCTTTCACACAACTAAATTACACCAACTTTTATGGATTATCAATTACTTTGCTCAGTCCTGTCACTTCATTTTGACCAGCATCTTTCCACCTGTGAAAGAGGTTGGACAAGTGGTAAACAGATCAATTTCAAATGAGTTCACCTGGCACATTTTGCTAATGACTGGGAAGACCAATCTCTGGTTCTGCCTCTGGTGCTGCTGCACATGGAGCGTAGTAATGTTGATTTTTCTTTTTGTCATGGGCACTTTCCAAACTACTATGGTATTGGTCAGTGCAGTGGTGCTCGCCAGCCTAGACTAAGTGTTGACTTTTTCTTCTGACATTAACTTCTAACTTCTGTGTGTCGCAATTGATATCTAGGGACTTCGTGTCAAGCATCCTTGAAGGGAAACTTTGTGTGTTTTACTGGCTGTTTGGCTCCTGCTATATTACCACACACAGTCCATGGGTATACGAATACCTTCCAACCTATGGACATCCTCAAACCACCAAAGTGGCCTCAGTAGATGAATGCTAACAGATTTAAGACCTCTGCCTTTGAGATGGCTGCCATATTCATGTTCTTACAAAGTGTATCCACTATGCAAAGCAGGCACAATAGGTGAAAATTGTTCAGCTGCTTTTGATAACAGAAAGTCACCAATGTTTCACAATCATAAGGTGAGGTGCTGATCTCAAGCCTTACAGGCTATCACTTTGGTTCTAATCGTAAACATGATATTATTTTCATTCACATTTTGAATCAACTAAAGATGGTAGCCACCTTTCTGACACATGTACCAGGCAACAGATCATATGTCATGGAATTAATTTAGAAGGACCTCCTAACCACTTCCAAACACTTGGTGTGATCGGGCCAAAGGTGCAACAAAGTTCTCAAGGTAATTTTTTTTTTATACTTATAGTCAGGGAAAACAGGTTCAGGTGTGGGAGAAACGGTCTGTCAACCTTTTGTATGTAAGTTTTGTGTGTGACTAGCAAAGCCTCATCTGTGTTACAAGTCACACTTTGTTTTTGCTTTAATTCTTGATAGATTGGAAATACTGATGTCTGACCCATTTGCTCTTCTTTTACAGTTGGTGTACGTAAAGATCAGGTCTACTTGTCTTCAAGTAGATGAACTAGACAAGGTAGATGCAGGAATGAGATTCCAAATGCTGGGGGAGTCCAGACCAAGGATCAGTCTGAGGATAAAGGGTAAACTATTTAGGACTGAGATGAAAAATTTCTTCACCCAGATGAGGAGGGGTGAGCCTGTGAAATTCATGATCACAGAAAGCAGTTGAGGTCAAAAGGTTATATGATTTCAAGGAGATGGATATGTCACTTGGGACTAAAGGGAATGTAGGGGAAAGACAGGAACAAGCTATTGCTTTAGATGATCAGGAAAGATCCTAATAAGTGACAGAGTAGGCTCGAAGGGCCAAATGGATGAATCCAGCTCCTTGATCTATGTTCATATGTCCTACATTCTTTAAGTGTGACCCCAGCAACGGCCCGCTGCAAGGTACTAAAGAGTGAGATCCCCTAGTAGTAATCACATGGACTGAAATGGTTTTAAAATGGGATCAAAATCACTGACTTAAACCAACCATACGCATTATCTGCATGTGAGAGTAAATTTCCTGAAACGAAGGTGGATTAGACGAGACAGCTGAGCTGAAATTAACATTTTATCCAAAGGTAATGAAACACCCTCAGGAGAGATGCAAGAAGACCCTAATCTCCTTTCATGATTAAATCTCTAGAGAAATGTTCATATATTGGAGATGAAACCTTGCCTACAATTAAACATCAATTTCCCAGAGATCTCCTCCCTCCCTCTTGAGGGGCAGAGAGAAAGGAAAACCGGTGACAACATTGACAGGGAAGAAAGATAAGGAAATCCCATAATTTACAAGATAACTAATATTCTCCCATGCTGATGGTCCTGGCAAACAGACAAACTATGATCAACATTAAAACCTTTTCCTTAATGACCCCCAACATAATTGAAACAACAATACTAATTTGTCTTCCTTCCATACTGAGTACTAGCCCTTTTAGTTTGTATTTGTGCATGTGCGAAACTGACAGGAGCCTGAGCTTGGTAGTTTGTGTCTCCAATACTTTTCTCAGGGTTCATAGGAAATAAACATATTTAGCAACATTTATATCCAACCCAGCTAATTGATATCCTGTCTGCTCTCAATCATCAGCAAAGCAATGCATGGGGTCGTCAACAATTTACCAAGCAGCACTGGATCTGTTTTGTTTGTAGCAGGGCCACTCAACTCCTGACCTTGTTACAGCCTTGGTCCAAATACGACAAAAGTATTGAACTCTCAAAATGAAGTGATACTGCCTTTGATTGAAGGCTAGTGACAAAAAAAACTGCAGATGCTGGAATCCAAAATAGACAGGCAGGAGGCTGGAAGAACACATCAAGCTAGGCAGCATCAGGAGTTGGAGAAGTTGACGTTTTGGGTGTAATCCTTCTTCAGGACGGGGCGTGGGAGTAGGGGATCTGCAGAAAAGGTGGGGGGTGAGGGCAGGGTGGTGAAGTGGGGGTAGGTGAAGATAGGTAGAGGGTATGACCTGGTTGGTCAGTGGGAGGCATCAATCCGGTTGGTGTCAGGGAGGGGTGGAAGGGATGGGGAAGGGCTGAGGAGGCGGTCATGGGATAAGAAGGGAGGTTATTTGAAATTGGAGAACTCAATGTTCAGTCCTTTGGGCTGTAGGCTGCCCAGGTAGAAGATGAGAATTATAGATTAGATTTGATTACTTAGATTCGATTACTTACAGTGTGGAAACAGGCCCTTCGGCCCAACAAGTCCACACCGACCTGCCAAAGCACAACCCACCCAGACCCATTCCCCTACACTTACCCCTTCACCTAACACTATGGGCAATTTAGCATAGCCAATTCACCTAGCCTGCACATTTTTGGACTGTGGGAGGAAACCGGAGCACCCGGAGGAAACTCACGCAGACACGGGGAGAATGTGCAAACTTCACACAGTCGCCTGAGGCGGGAAATGAACCCTGGTCTCTGGCGCTGTGAGGCAGCAGTGCTAACCACTGTGCCACCCACAATTGGATTGTTCCTACAATTTGTGGTGTGCTTCATTGCAGCAATGGAGGAGGCCAAGGATAGCCATGTGGAAAGGGAAATTAAAATGGGCGATGACTGGGACGTCTGGTCAGCCCCTGCAGACCTGACTGTGATGCTCGGTGAACCATTCCCTAAGTTTACATTTGGTCTCCCTGATGTAGAGAAGATCACATCAGAAGCACCTGATGCAGTAAACTGGGTTGGAAGAGAGGCAAGTGAACCTCTGTCTCACCTGGAAGCATTGTAAACATCCGTCTAGAGAATGTTGCCAGAGATGGAGATGGTAGGTCTAGAAAGGGGAGGAAGGTGTCCGAGATCGACCAAGTGAATTTGAAGTTGGGGTGGAAGTTGGAGTGAAGCCAATGAACTGCTCCAGTTCAGCCCACGTGCAGGCTGCTGCATCAATGCAGTCATCAATGTAATGGCAGAAGAGTTGGGGCACAGTGCCTGTGTTGGTACTGAAGAGGGACTGTTCAATATACCTAACAAAGAGGCAGGCATGGCTGGGGCCCATCCAGGTGCCCTTGACCACCCCCTTGATTTGGAGGAAATGGGAAGAGTTAAAGGAAAATTTGTTGAGGGTGAGGATCAGTTTGGCGAGGCAGAGAAGGGTATTAGTGGAGAGGGACTGAATGAGTCTGTTGGAGAGAAAGAAGTGGAGGACCTGGAGGCCGTCCTTGTGGGGTATGGATGTGTATGAGGACTGCACTTGCATAGTGAAGACAAAGCACTGGGGGCCGGGGAACTGGAAGTTGCTGAAGAGATGGAGAGCATGGTTGATGTCGCGGGTGTAGGTGGGGAGTGTCTGAACTAATGAGAGGATGGAGTTGAGGTAGGATGAATATGAGTTCTGTAGGGCAGGGGCATGCTGAGATAATGGGTTGGCCGCAATAGTTGGGCTTATGGACTCAGTGGAGTGCTGCACGTTAGGAGGGGGTGAGGTTGGAGTGGTTGAGGTGGTGGAGAAATTGAGGTGGCCGATGTCACTTCGGCAGTCTGCAATGAAGAGGTCTGGGATGGGTACAAGGCTGACGGGGTGGTGACCAAGTGGACGAGGAAGGTTGGAGTCAGGAGAAGGGGACCTCAGAGGGAGGCTGGAGTTTTTTTTCAAAGGAGGCCCAGCTCCCAATGCATTATCTTCACTATGGACGTGCAGTCCTTATGCAGCAGAACCTCAATTATCTGGCATTCAGTTATCCAAATTTCATATTATCTGCACAAGATCACAAGGTCCCGATGCTTGGCTAAACTTGTTATCCGGCATTTGATTATCTGAACATTCGATTATCCAAACAAAATACTCCCCGCCTGAGGCGCTCAGATAATTGAGGTTCCTCTGTACACATCCACAAGGATGGCCTCCAGGCCCTTGCTGCTTCACCTCCAACAGACCCATCCAGTTCCCCTCCACCAATACTCTCCTCCGCCTCACTGAACTGGTCCTCACTCTCGATGATGTCTCCTTTAACTCCTCCCATTTCCTCCAAATCAAGGGGGTGGCAATGGGCACCTGGATGGGACCCAGCTATGCTTGCCCCTTTGTTGGGTGTATCGAACAGTCCCTCTTCAGTACCTACACAGGCACTATGCCCCAACTTTTCTGCCATTACATTGATGACTGCATTGGTGCTGCATCCTGCATCCAGGCTGAACTGGAGCAGTTCATTGATTTCACCCACAACTTCTGCCCTGCCCTCAAATTCACTTGCTCCATCTCGGACACCTCCTTCCCCTTCCTTGACTTCACCATTTCCTTGGACGCTGACACATTCCACTCATGACTATTCCAGAGGTCCACTTATTTCGAGCAAAGTGCTTTTCCTCCCTCTGTCATTCAGACAGCCCTCCATTCCGCGTCCCACTGCTCTAATTCCCCCCTCCCAACACAATTAAGACAGAGTCACCCTTGTCCTCACCTACTACTTCACGAGACTCCGCATCCAACGCATCATCCTTAAACACTTCCACTAACTCCAACTTGACCCCATCACCAAGAACAACTTCCCCATCCCACCTCTTTCTGCCTTTCGCAAGGACCGTTCCCTTTGTCAGTCCTTGATTGATACCACTCTTCCACTGACCCCTCTGGCCTCCCAGGTACCTTCCCCTGCAACCAGAAAAGATGCAAAAAATGCCGGTACACCACCCTCCTCCGCTCCATTCAGGACCCCAAACAGTCCTTCCAGGTGAGACAGAGGTTCACCTGCCTCTCTTCCAACCTAGTTTACTGCATCAGATGCTTCCAATGTGATCTTCTCTACATAGGGGAGACTGAGTGTAAATTTAGGGAATGGTTCGCCAAGCATCGCAGTCTGGTCTGCAGGGGCTGACCAGACCTCCCAGTCACCGTCCATTTTAATTTACCTTCCCACTCCCTTTCTGAAATAACCATCCTTGGCCTCCTCCATTGCTGCAATTAAGTACACCGCAAATTGGAGGAACAACACCTCATCTTCCACCTGGTCAGCCTACAGCCCGGAGGACTCAGCATCGAGTTCTCCAATTTCAAATAACCTCCATTCCCTTCCCCGACTCCCTTCCCACTTCCTTCCACTCTTCCCTGCTACCAACCGAATTCCTTCCATCGACCAACCAGGTCGTAACCTCTATCTGTTTTTGCCTATTCCTTCACCACCCTGACCCTGCCACCCTCTTTAGCTGCAGCTCTCCCTATGCCCACCCCAATCCTGAAGAAGGGTTACACCTGAAATGTCAACTTCTCCATCTCTTGATGCTGCTTGGTTTGCTGTGTTCTTCCAGCCTACTGCTTGGCAGATAACACCACCATTGGAGGTGTAATGGACAGCGAAGAAGGTTACCTCAGATTCAAACAGGATCTTGACCAGATGGGCCAATGTGCCGAGAAGTGGCAGATGGAGTTTAATTCAGATGAATGCGAGGTGCTGCATTTTGGGAAAGCAAATCTTAGCAGGAATTATACACTTAATGGTAAGGTCCTAGGGAGTGTTGCTGAACAAAGAGACCTTGGAGTCCAGATTCATAGCTCCTTGAAAGTGGAGTCGCAGGTAGATAGGATAGTGAAGAAGGCATTTGGTATGCTTTCTTTTATTGGTCAGAGTATTGAGTACAGGATTGGGACATCATGTTGTGGCTGTACAGGACACTGGTTAGGCCACTGTTGGAATATTGTGTGCGATTCTGGTCTCCTTCCTATTGGAAAGATTTTGTGAAACTTGAAAGGGTTCAGAAAAGATTTACATGAATGTAGCCAGGATTGGAGGATTTGAGCTACAGGGAGAGGCTGAACAGGCTAGGGTGGTTTTCCCTGGAGCGTTGGAGGCTGAGGGGTGACCTTATAGAGGTTTACAAAATCATGAGGGGCATGGATAGGATAAATAAACAGTCATTTCCCTGGGGTGGGGGAGTCCCAAACTAGAGGGCATAGGTTTAGGGTGAGAGGGGAAAGATATAAAAGGGACCTAAGGGGCAACGTTTTCACGCAGAGGGTGGTATGTGTGTGGAATAAGCTGCTCGAGGATGTGGTGGAGGCTGGTTCAATTGCAACATTTAAGAGGCATTTGGATAGGTATATGAATAGGAAGGGTTTGGAGGGATATGGGTGAAGTGGTATTATTACTGGACCATTAATACAGAGACCTGGGTAATGTCATGAGAATCTGGGTTTGAATCCTGCCACAACCAATGGTTAACTTTTAATTCAATAAAAAAATCTGGAATTAAGAGTCAAATGATGACCATGAATCAATTGTGAATTGTTAGAAAAACCCATCTGGTTCACTAATGTCCTTTCGGAGGGAAACCACCATTCTTACCTGGTCTGGCCCACATATGACTCCAGACCCACAGCAACATATTGACTCTTAAACTGCCCTTTGGGCCATAAAAGCAGGCATAGCCTGCGATGCCCTAATCTCATGAATGAATTTAAAAAATCACTTCACCTGGAAGGCATGTCTGGGGCCTTGGATAGTGAGGAGGGAGGAAGTAAATGTGCAGATGTCATACTTACTTCAATTGTATGGGTAGATGTTCCGAGAGTGAATGGTCCTTATAGAAGGCCAATAAGGAGGGCAGCAAAATATGTGCCAAAGTGGTCTTATTGTGCTGGAGATGGTGGATTTGGCAGCTAATGATCCTTTGGATGTGAATGCACAATGGGCCGAGAAGTGGCAGATGGAGTTTAATTTAGATAAGTGTGAGGTGCTGCATTTTGGGAAAGCAAATCTTAGCAGGCTTATACAGTTAATGGTAAGGTCCGAGGGAGTGTTGCTGAACAAAGAGACCTTGGAGTTCAGCTTCATAGCTCCTTGAAAGTAAAGTCACAGGTAGATAGTATAGTGAAGAAGGCATTTGGTATGCTTTCTTTTATTGGTCAGAGTATTGAGAATGGGAGTTGGGAGGTCATGTTGCAGCTGAACAGGACATTGGTTAGGCCACTGTTGGAATTTTGCATGCAATTCCGGTCTTCTTCATATCGGAAAGATGTTGTGAAACTTGAAAGGGTTCAGAAAAGATTTACAAGGATGTTGCCAGGGTTGGAGGATTTGAGCTATAGGGA
>NC_057730.1:25857172-25873692 GCF_004010195.1 Chiloscyllium plagiosum
ACTGTTGGAATATTGCGTGCAAATCTGGTCTCCTTCCTTTTGGAAGGATGTTGTGAAACTTGAAAGAGTTCAGAAAAGATTTACAAGGATATTGTTAAATTAGTAGGATTTGAGCTATAGGGAGAGGTTGAATAGGCTAGGGCTGTTTTCTCTGGAGCGTCAGAGGCTGAGGGGTGACCTTATAGAGGTTTATAAAATACAAGGGGCATGGATAGGATAAATAGACAAAGTCTTTTTCTTGGGGTGGACGAGTCCAGAACTAGAGGGCATAGGTTTAGGTGAGAGGGGAAAGGTATAAAAGAGACCTAAGGGGCAACGTTTTCACGCAGAGTGTGGTACGTGTATGGAATGAGCTGCCAGAGAAAGTGGTGGAAGCTAGTACAATTGCAACATTTGAAAGGATGGGTATATGAATAGGAAGGATTTGGAGGGATATGGGCCGGGTGCTGGCAGGTGGGACTAGATTGGGTTGGGATATCTGGTCGGCATGGAGAGTTGGACTGAAGGGTCTGTTTCCGTGCTGTACATCCCTATGGTGGGGTGGTAAGTGAGGATCAGGGGAATTCTGTTGTTGTGAGAGGGAAGAGAAGGGATGAGGGGCTGAGAAGATTGGTTAGATGCAACTTGAGGGCCCTGTCAACCACAGTGGTGGGGAATTCTCAGTTCAGGAAGAAAGTGAACATTTTTCAAAGCTGGCAACATTGGAACACCAACTCCATAATGTCTATTGCAGAAACTGACTTCTGAAATGACCACTCTCTTAGCCAGCGCTACCCATATTGCATGAAGAAAAAAGTAGTGCACCAAGGGCAGCATTAATTCACTTCCTTGAACCAGTATCACATATTTTCCATTCAGTCATGTATCAAGAGGGCACTGGAGAATAGCGACTTTCTATATGTATGCTATACTCGAGTATGTGTGTCAGTAAAATCTTATTTGCATTCATTCAGATGCATTACTCCATTTTTCTATTCGTCAAACACACCAGTGTAATATTATCTACTCGGTATAACCACATTCAGCCAAACAACGTTATTGTAATATTCAGGGCTTTGAGCCAGTCAGTGGATGATGTCAAGATGTTGGTCCTGTGAGATCTCGCGAGAGTTCCTCGAGAGCGGAAGTTGCCTGGCGAGAGGCTGCGAGACAGTTGATTGTGTCCGGGAAGCCGTTTCTTGACGGTGACTAGAATGACCGTACTCCTGCCCTGACTCCACTGGCGGACGGAGCAGCAACCGCCTTCTCTTTCTCCCCCCGCACGCCGAGGAACCGAGGTGAGCGCCGGGTGTCTGTGATGGGGCCGCCGGTGCCCGAGGATAACGCCCGGGGCAGCTCCAGGCTTTTGCAGGCGGCACCAGCTGTAAGGCCGGCTGCAGTCACTGCGTCTGCGCGCCTTGGTGGAGGGGCGGGCCGATTGCGATGATTGGCATGTGGACCAATCAATCGAAAGAGAGCACTCCCAGTTTGTGTTGTGACTGGCTATTGAGAACCAACCAGATTACCATGGGGCGGGATAGCGAGGTCAAAGGAATCAGAATTCGTGAATGGATGAGTGATGTTGGGATGCAGCTTTTTATTTTCCCGTATTTGGGAGGTGTCATTGATGGCTGAGTACTTGTTTGGATTTTGAGTGTTAATACCCAATGTTTACACTGTTGGCAACTCTAGACATGTTGCTGCATGAGACTTTTTTTAATTAAAAGACTCATGCAGCAGTAGTAGCATCCCTATCTGTGGGCCAGGGGGTCAGTTAACTTAGTTGGCTGGACGGCGGATTTGTGATGCAGAATGACATAAACAACATGAATTCAATAACCACATTGGCTGAGGTTACCATGAATAATTCTCCTTCTAAACCTAACCCCTCACCTGAGGCCTGGTGTCCCTCAGGTTGAACATCTCTCTAAGCCTTATGATCTGGTAATTTTGTAGGAACCTTTTACCTTTGGGCCAGGAGGACTGCGATCAAGATCTGCCTGCTCTGATGTGTATTGTAACATGCCTGAGCAGGTTGGTTTTTTTTTAACCCTTCTTAGCCTGCTGCCAGTTGAACTTTAATATTCGGCAAGGCTCTATTTTAATTTTTCAGCTGCACAATATCATAGAGTTTTTACAGCACACAAAGAGTCCACTCTGATTAACAAGCATATATTCAACTATTCTGACTCTATTTTCCAGTGTTTGGCCTGTAACCTTGTATTCCTGCTTATTAACTGTCTTGAGGGCTCTCAGCTTCCTTAGTAGCAAGTCTAACTACACAATTTATTTTCCCTCAAATCCCCACTAAACCTCATGCTCCTCATTTTAAGTCATGCCTGCTTGTTATTGACCTGTCTGCTCAGGGGAAATATCTCTCCCTATCTATGTTTCTCATAACTTTATACTCCTGAATCAAATTCCCCCTCAGTCTTCTCTGCTCCATAGAAAACAGCCCTAACCTATTTAGCGTCTCTGCATAGCTGAATCACTCCAACCCAGGCAATGTCCTGGTGAATCTCCTTTGCACCATATTTAGTGCAATCACATCCTTAAATTTCAGTTGATCAAATATGGGAGATTATAGTCTCATAAATACATTTGTGCATCCTTGGGTTTGCCAGATGTTGATGATCAGTGAAGTAATAATGTAAAACAATGTATTCACCCAGTATCAGTTGTAAAATGATACATTTGTAACAAATGCAGTGTATCTTACTCTAAAAGGTATTGTGTTGGTGCTACTTTCCAACTGATTCGTTTCCAACTTGTTACGAGTGCATTGTGTGAATGGGTGAAATCAAAATTGCCAGTAACCGCAATTCTGTAATGCAGTTTTTTGCAGAACACACTTCTGGTATGTCGAAGGTTATGTGTGTGAGTTAAACCTGAAAATAATAAAGAAACAGCCAGACTGCCAGCTTCTGTGGATAGAGAAGCAGAGTTAATATTTGAAGTCTGCCAGGATTCTTCTGCAGAATTCCAAGCTGAATAAGAGTCAAATTTGAATTAGAGTTAACTCAGGAAAATGTTAAAGCATGTTTGAGTCCCTGCAACAGTAAAATAACTTGCAATATGAAACATATTTCCTAGAACATAGTAAAACTTATGAATTTTGTGAATGGTATGAAGAATAACATTTTAACAGACACCAATCTTTATTTTCAGTTTAAACACTCAGATTATAAAAGTATTCTAATGTTATTAATAAATAATCACAGACTGCAATAAATGCACAGACGTTATATTTAATGATAGATGATAATTTCTAATACAATACATGGTCCACAACATTTTTCCCCAAATTAAGATAAAGGGAAGATTTATTATGTAGTAGTTATATTACTAAACTTGTAACTCAGAATCCTTAGCATTTGCTTAGGAGCATGAGAGTTTGAATCCCACCATGTCAGTTTAAAAATCTGAATTTGGTTTTTAAAAATCTGACATTAGCAACAAAGAAAATTCAACTGTTTCAGTGCGTTTCTTGGGAATGATATCTGCCATCCTTACCAAGCCAAAGCTGTATAAGAGAACTAATCCCACATCAATGTGGCCGAAGTCTTATGAAATCAAAATATCACAGATGCTGGAAATCTGAAATAAAAATAGAAAATGCTGCCAAATCTCAGCAGGTCTGGCAGCATCTATGGAGAGGGATGCAAATTTCAGAGTTATTTTAGTCACACAGACTGCACATTCTGACCTTGATGGTTCCTAGTAATTCAGACTGACCTTGGGACTAATCTGGAACTGAATCAGGCAGAGAAATGTCAACACCTAAACACCATTGCAGCTTGGCCAGCAGAGGACGACTGATTAAGGTAAAGTCACCATAGTCCCACTAGCCCAGACAGCTGCTCTGTCTTAGAGAGAGAGAGATATGACTGGTGGTTTAACCTGGGGATCACCATGCCTCAGTCGAGGGAAAGGGTGAATTGGAGAGTCCTTTATGATAACCTCGGCCTATACAGGAATTGAACCCACATTCTGCATTGTGAATCTGCCATCCAGCTAACTTACCCTGTATTGGTTTAGCAGGACCATGTAATATATCTATTTCTCTGTATCTTTTAAAGGATGTGGAGGAGCCAGTGTTGGACTTGGGTGAACAAAGTTAAAAATCACACAACATCAGGTTATAGTCCAACAGGTTTATTTGGAAGCACTAGCTTTTGGAGAGATACTCCTTCATCAAGCAGCTGTGGAGCAGGGCCATAACACACAGCATTTATAGCCAAAGATTACAGTGTTATGCAACTGAAATGATATATTGGATGAACCTAGTTTGCTGTTAAATCTTTCATCTTTTAGAATGGATTGCACATTTCAGTTCATTAATATGTAAATCTCAGAACTTCCTCAGTGACATTCTCGAGATAACTTGAGATTTTATAAGGAATCTTTTTAAGGAGTGTGACTTAATCTACTCAATAATAATTGCAGTATGTTATGGGTGATTTGATTTTCTTTTCAGCTGTGAATGACAGACATCGTATCCTCCACCATACTTAGTGAAATACAACTTCGGTTACTCTGTCATGATGACATAGATACAGTGAAGCTTCTATGTGGTGACTGGTTCCCAATAGAGTGAGTATTACTAGCATTTAAGTTTCTTTTGTTTCTATAGATTCTTCAGAGTAAGCGTTGGAGCCTCCTTTAATATTCCAAGGAACTACAAACTTCATACAGATATTTCCTTGCCTTTCCCCAGTTAATCCTACCAATACATTGTTTGTTGTTTACAGTCTTTAAGAGAAAAAATAATTCTTACTTTGCTTTAGAAGAACTTCATTTTATTGTCATACTGGATTTAGGTCTAATTACAAACTATGAAATTATACGGTGTCCTGAAAATATCAGCAAAATCCACATTTGTAATGCATTGGTGTTGCAATTAGAACGTAGGGACTAGTTGACATCTTGTGGAAAGAAGGTTGATCTTGTCTTCTGCTTTGACCAGGTACCCAGATTCATGGTACCGGGACATCACATCCAACAAAAAATTTTTTTCCTTGGCAGCCACATATAAATGTGGTATTGTGGGGATGATAGTAGCAGAAATAAAAAGTCGATCAAAGGTACATAAAGAGGTAGGTCGACACACCATGTTCTACAGACAAGTCTGGCATGTTCAATTTCAAATGTTGTTTTTGTATGTTTGCAAAATGATCTGATGATTGCAAAAGCTTTGACAAAAGGAGTTTTCTTTTAGCAATATCTTTCCTTAAGATTAAAAGGAAGTCCTGCAGCTATTAACTTGCATTTGTTTAATGCAACAATCCTAAACAATCTAGCAGCAAATTATTTTTGTTTGAGGGGAACTACAAAATTGACGTAGTAGATCATTGTAAATAATAAGGGCCGAAGGGACTTAAACTTGTTATTAAATGAAGACAACATACAAACAAGATTTGATATTCTTCATTTGCAGTAAAATTATTACAGTGGTATATGATGAAAGTGAAAAGGGCTGTAGTGATTCAAGAATGATTTGAAGCAATTTACAATTCAAAGCACTGGTATGTCCCATTTTCGTCTTTTTTGTAACCAAGGGAAAATATCAAAGAGGGAAATAATGATTTCTCTTTTTTAATATTGTTACTGAAATGACTTGAGGAATTATGTTGCTGGATCAATGGGTAATTACATACATTGTTGTGCAACACTCAATTGTACGAAGCAGGAAGCTCAGGTTTGATTAGCTGATTTCAGCCTGAACAGTGGGAAGCAGAGAAAAAATCAATAGCTTTCCCATTCTCATTGCTGTTCCATAATTCTTAGTAGGTGTTCACGTATGTGAGCGGTGAGTTAATGCTGCAGCGGTTATGGTATTTGACTCATTATAAAAATCGTGGCTTAATGATTCCTGGGATGAGTTAAAATCCTATCACAGCTACTGTGATATTGAAATTAAATTAATTTAATAAATCTGGAATTATAATATTAATGTCAGTAGGAATGAACATGAAACACCAAATTGTCATTAAAACCAGTCTTGTTCATTAATATGCTTCAAGAAAATAAACCTTCTTGTCCTGTATGTGTCTTTAGATTTATCTGCCACTGAACTAGGAAAGCAACCTCTAAAGTTACATTCAGGAAGGCTATTCATTGCCACCCTTGCCAGCAATGAGGAATGGGCAATATATTTCAGCCAGTGATGCCCACATCCTATGAAAAAATATTTTAAAAAGGCCAGATCAAGCAGATTAGTTCAGTTATGCTTTCTATTAAGATCACAAAATGAAGAAAAATTACTTGAGCACAATTAGTTACAAACTAAATTCAGTAAGTCCTTTTGCAGAGCAAGATTTAAGTTTCTAATGCACTGAACTACAGTATTTCATTGATTACAAAGTTGGAAGTTAGATTGAAAGATGCCTGTTGCGAGCTTGCTTACAATTGTATATTTCAATAAGAAATAATTTCAGTTTGTAGAATCAAAAGTCAAAATGAGGAAATTTAAAGCTACAAATACTTGGAATATGAAATAAAAAAGCCTGAAATACTCAACGGGTTAGACAACATCTGTGAAGATGAGAATTGACTTGTGTATTTATTTCTGAGCAAAACTCTTAAAATGTACTGAACTCACTGTATATTAAATTATCAATCAAAATTGAAAAACTCAAAATTGAGTTTTTCTTCTATAATAATGTGTTGCAGTTAAACAATATTCTCTCTTCCTATAGGATGGAGATATTTTGGCCTCAAGTTTTCCCATAGAAACACAAGTTGCTTACATTTTAAGTCTAGGGGTTGTAAAAGAATTCAGGAAACATGGAATAGGTAAGTGTATTAACTAATACATTCAAACAATATCTTGTATTAGAAATAAAGTGATAATAGGTTTGTCAAGATTGAGGCATTGTTTGTACTTCATGCATTTCAGACAGTTTATGAATGAATGAATGATTGATTGATTGAATGAATTATTAGGATCATTGGCTCATTGATGAAGTTTGTGAATGATAAAAATAAGGTTAATTTCAAAAATTCTGTTCATTTACGTTTTTATATCATTTCTATCAAATCTATGGTATTAAATATATTAAAATCTTATCATTACATGTACATTTTATGCAAAAATATCAACACACTCACTCCAAAACCATCATCCTCATTTGTCTGCAGTTGTGAATAATAGCTGCAAACTTTTCCCATTCATAGGGATCATGTTTGATATTTACAAAATCTGACAAAGTTCTGTTTGATTCTGGTTTGATTTCTGGACTAAAGTAAATGTAAATGAAATGGTAGTGATGCAACCAATACTCCTAAATCTCTGATGCAATTTAATTTCGTTACTCGGTTTGCTGCAGAATACTCTGGTGGAAATATGGCAGATGAACTCTCAATGTGCTTTCTTCACCCTGGGGATTAGAGCTCTGGTCACCTAGGGAAAATTACATGGTGGGTTCCAGTGAAATCCTTCTGCAGTGAATGAGCAATGTCATGGCAAAATTATGCCTTTTACTTGTCATACATTTTGCAGTTGTGAGTTTGCTGTCATTAACCTGCTGGGAATTTTACTCTGCAGATCCATTGTTCTCTGTCTTGTCATTTCTTTTGGGATGGCAATGTGGTAAGATTGTGCTTGTGTGTAAAAGATCCTCTTGACCAAGAGTAATAACAGTTGACTACCTTTGGAGGTATCATTCCCACCCCATTTCCCCAAACCATATTATGCCAATAAGAGATACTGTGTGGAATAAGCTT
The DNA here is from genome assembly GCF_004010195.1 of Chiloscyllium plagiosum. NCBI lineage: Eukaryota > Metazoa > Chordata > Chondrichthyes > Orectolobiformes > Hemiscylliidae > Chiloscyllium > Chiloscyllium plagiosum. The sequence goes on from NC_057730.1 coordinate 25,864,877, forward strand.
AACCTTTCAATACAAGTGAAAGCTGTCAATGCTCAAAGGAACTATTAAAAAAGAGGAGAAAATAAGCAATTTCACATGTGATACAATGCATTGGTATACCAAATTGCTGCTATCAACTGAAGAGCAATATGGCAGTGAAACCCTATTTCAGGTGGAGCTTATAGTGGCATGATGTAGGGTCAAATTTCTTTCATCTAGTTTTGGTTTTTAATGAGAAGATGCTGAATAAAGGCAGTAGTGTCTCTCAGCAAGGTGGAAACACAATCAAAAGAAAAGTGCCTCTGGTATCCACCTTCCAATAACACACAGCATTAAATTCACTTTTGATTGGTTACATCACAGTGAATTAGGTAATGAATAAATAATTGCTTGTAATTATTTAGCACCTGAAAGGTAAGGAAATAGTCCTGAATGCTTCACAAAAGTGTTTTTTTTATTTTTAAAAGCTAAACTTGAGCTGTTTAAGGTATTATTGGGGCAGACCAGTTTTAGGTAGGGACTTAAAGAAAGAGAGGCTCAAGGTTTATAGAAAGAATACCAGAGCTAGTGGAACAATCAACCATCTGGCAGCATTTAAGGAGGAGAAACAGAGTTAATAGATGCTGCCAGACTTGCTTAGTTTCTCCAGCAATTTATGGTTTTGCTTGTTTCAGATCTTCAGCGTCCATAGTTCTTTATTTTATTCCAGAGCTTAGGACTTGACAGCAGAAAGAATGGCCAGCACAAGTGGAGTAGTTAAGGTTAGGGATGTACAAAAGTTTAGAATTAGGCAAGTACTGATATCTTGGAGATTTCTGGGCTGGAGCAGATTAGAGACTGGGAGAGGCAAGACATAAAGCAGTGAAGAATGGTAGATAAACTGAACTAATTCTCTTTATTGAGGTTAAAAAAAGGTGGATATGATTCGCACATTTTAAAAATGTAAAATATAACTGGAATGTATTTTGGACATATTTAATGTAAATATCTAGTGAATGTGAAATTACAGTAAGTTACTGTATGCATTTAAGTGGTTAACCTCTTTAAGGTTTATACAAGGGGACTTGAAAACAAGGATAATTATTTTAAAAATAAAATATTGTTTAGCCAGGTGCCAAGATAAGTCAGTGAATGCAGAGGTGCTAGGTTAATGAAACTTTGTTCAAGCAAGGAAATGGGCAATGGAGTGAACTAGTTATTTGTGTCTAAAGGTAACAAATAAAGAGGATGAGGATTTCAGCAGCAGATCTGCTACAGCAAGACAGAGTTGAGCAAAGTTAGCAAAGTTAAATAGGTTGTCTTGGTATATGAATCACATAAAATTGGTTTATAAGGGGGGTTCAGGTATAAAAGTAGGGAGGTTTTGTATAGTTGTAAAGGGCTTAGTAACATCTGGAGTGTTGTGTGCAATTTTGGTCTTCATCCTGGATACAACATTAGAAGCTATTCAGAGAAGGCTGACTCAACTGATTTATGCAAATTCATGGGATGAAGGGACTGTCTTACTAGAAAGTGTTGGACAGGTTGGGTCTACATCTTTTGGAGCTGATAAGAGTCAGAAGTGATCATATTAAAACAACTAAGATCTTGAGGGGTCTTAACAGATTGGATGACAAGAGGATGTTACTTCTAGTGAGAGAGACTAAAACTAGTGGACACAGTTTTAGAGCAAGAGGTCTTCCTTTTAAGCGGTTAGGATTAGGATTTTTTATCTTTGAGGATTGTTAGTCTGTGGAATTCTTTTCACCAGAGAGGAGTGGAGGCAGGGTCATTGAATATTTTTAAGGCTAATTTAGATAGATTCTTGACTGACATGCCAAACATTATAGGAGGTATATAGGAAAGAAGAGTTGAAGTCACAATCATATCAGCCACTAATATTACCAAACTGTGGACCAGTCTCAAACAATCAATTCCTCTTAATTTGTGCATATTTAGTGAAAAAAAATAGCTGGTATATTTTGTGCTATTGAGATTGTGTTGGGGGGGCGGGGTGACTTTGCATAAAAAGCAACACAATGTTTTCCAGGATTCTCACTGATCTTTGTCCTAAAGCTACAATGGGTGAGTGAGAGAACCCCCATTTAGATTCAACTCCGTAATGCCTATGAAAATACATAGAAACAATACAAATTATTCAAAGAAAAATATCAAAGACTACCCAGCTTTGAAGAATGGTTAGGTAAGCTGAATGCATTCTCATTATTTATGTAAAAATGGCATAAGGGGAGAGCATGATTCATGTGTTTTAAAAATGGAGAGTGCAGTGGAAATTACTCTCGTTGAAACTAATATAAGTAGTGAATATTATTAAAGTAATTTGCCATATGAATTTAAGTAGTAACTTCTTTGAAGTTAACGTTATTGGCAGATGTAGAAAAGTAAATACAACAAATGCAAGTTCTGGCAGGTTATTCAAAGGTTTATCATGTTCTGTCAGTATATTTTGAAGGTGAAGTATGAATTCACTAGGGGATATTTTGAAGATAATTGGACTCTCAAACAAAGCTTTAGTATTGGGAAGTATGCTTTATATTTGTTATATCACTGTAGATGTTGACAAAATGTATACATTATTTCTTGAGCTGACGAACCTCCAGTCTTCTCATTGTGGGGAACTATCTAGTTTGTATTGCCCTTATACAAACAAGGAGCTGGAGAATGCCATTGGCCCCTCAAGCGTCCTTCAGCATTTGGTAAGATCATAACTGATCTGATTGTAACCTCAAATCTACATTCTGGTCAACCCATGATCATCTATCACCTCTTTGCTTACCAAAAATCTATCCACCTCTGCCTTAAACATATTCAAGGACTTTGCTTCCACTACCTTTTCTGGAAGAGCTTTGAAGATCATAACCTTCTGTGAAAACAGATTTTATCTCATCTCTGTTTTAAATGGGTGACCCCTTATTTTTAAAGAGTAACACCCCCAATTCCATAAGAGGAAACCTCTCCGCGTCAAGGTCCCTCAGGATCTTGTATGTTCCCTTGTCTTCGATTCATTGAAATTGGAGAATTATAGGTGCTAAGTTGTACTTGAAGGCACAAAAGTCAATACTTGTAACATGAATGTTTTTGTTTAAGATGATGAAGAGCAGGCTAGATAGCAGGCAGGAAAGCTACATTGAAATGAAGAGAAAAATAGTACAGATTGGTTAAATTATAATCACTTCTTTACTTGAGTAAACTACTGGAAATAACTAAGAGAAACAGAGGCCTCTTGTTTGTGGAATAGTGTATGCTATGGGAATGAGGAAATGTGAAGCAGGGAAGAAAACTGAAGTAAAATTCAAAGAAGTAGACTTTGTTTTTGGTTTCCGGGAGTGATAATTTAAAATAAATTATTGGTAGCTATGGTGATTTAAACTGTATGTTATATGAATTCCAGTGTGAGGAGGTACTTATAACTAGTCTAAAGATAAGTCTACAGTTTCCATATTGGATGATTTTAGTACCAGCTGTGTACTTGCTGGTCTTTATTTTCATGCTGATGTGTGAGACAGTTTGGTGAATCCTCGGGAAGGAAATGTTTGTGGAACTGAGATACCTCTGTTTTTGAAATAAATTCATTCAGGGCTGGGCCGAGTGGCTCAATATATTTAATGTTCAGAGGATATTTCCCCTCATGGGAAAATCAAGGACTAGAGGGCATAGTCTTAAGGGATGCCAGTTAAAGTCTGAGGTGAAGAGGAATTCAACTCTCAAATAATTGAGTGTCTTTCGAACTCCTTGCCAAAGCGAGCTGTGGGGGCAGAGTCCTTGTGTATATTTGACACTGAAATCGATTCTTGCTCAGTACAGGAATTTTTTGTTATGGAAAAATGGAAAGAGTGGAAAAGTGGACATGAAGAGTGTTGGATCAGCTATGATCCTGTTGAATGATGAAGTAGTCTCAAGGACTTGAGTGGTCTACTCCTGTTCCTGTTCCTATTCCTTATGGTACAGGTAAAAAACCTTTTATCCAAAATCCCAAAATCTGAAAAGCTCCGAAATCAGAAAGTGTTTCCTTTTTTTTCTCTCATTAACAAGGTTGTTTGGCGTGCAAACAATTAACCCAACTCCACACCCACTCGATGCATGTCACTCAGATGTGATGTGGAGGGGGTGGGGGGGAGGGGCATGGCCCAGCACTAGCAGGTCTCAATTCTCTCTCAGGGACTGTTGCTCACAGTGAATCTGCTGTTCTGTAAGATTTTAAAAAATTTTGCCATCAAACTGTCACTTATTCCGGAAGTCGAAAAATTCTGAATTCCAAAAACCAGCTCGTCCTGAGCGTTTTGGATAAAGGATTGTGTACCTGTATTATGGATCCTCAAAATTGTGTCCTTTAAATCGGGATATGCTTTCTATGTACTGTTAAAATGTCAAATCTTGAAGTATATTTCAATGATTATTCCATGTTTTACTTTTAAGGTTCTTTGTTACTTGAAAGCCTGAAGGACCATATATCAACCACAGCTCAAGACCATTGCAAAGCAATCTATTTGCATGTCCTTACTACCAATAGTACTGCCATCCACTTCTATGAAAATAGAGACTTTAAACAACATCATTACTTGCCCTATTATTACTCTATACGTGGTGTTTTGAAGGATGGCTTCACTTATGTTCTTTATATCAATGGGGGACATCCTCCTTGGACAATCTTATATCCTTTAAACAGCATTAAGCTCTTAAACCCTCAGAATACATTTTTCCTACATATAAAAGTTTTGATTGCAATTATTTAATCACTTGTAGGTTTCAAGTTTTTAACTATTATGATGCAATCTGAAAGATTTGATTGACTAATACAAATTATTAAAATAAACGTTAAGCAATTTACTACAGTGGTTACAGTTTATTTTAATCTTTGTCTCTTTTAACATTAAAATAATGTATTGTTAGCTTCCATGTAGCATATATGATTTATTGTATATTGTATTAAGCAATGCAAAAGTAATTGAGCGAGCTGTGAGAAAATTGTTAACTATAAGTTGTTTTGCGTATATGCAGCTTAGTTTCCCCGGTAGCTGAATTTCTGTTGATTGCTAATTCATATGGCTAGAAGTTTACTTGAATGATTCTTGCAAACTTGGTTGTATAATGAATTCTGGTATACAAGTCTGTTGCACAACATTGCTTAATGCTTTTTTCTGAATTTCCATGTTCATTAGTGAAGGATTTATTTGGTCTGTACAGTATTAGAATTGAGGAACCCTTATTTGTATAGTGAGCTCCATTGTCTGATGTGTAGGACACTTTATCTTGGCCCACCATTTGCATGCATTTTGTTAATTATACATCAGTGTTAATGTGGCTAAATAACCTTGTTGTTTAGTCAATATCAAATATAAAACTGACCTAAGGAACTAAAGTGAGAATCAGTAGAAATGGTAAAATAAAATTCTTTTTATGCTTCATATGGATGTCCAGTTAAACCACAATTATTGCTATGAAGCATATCATTGTTATAATGTAATTTATTGCAATTTCTCCGAGTTTGAGTAATTTCAAGTGGAAAAAATCATTCCATTGCCTATAGAAGGAGTGTTCTGTCAAAGACCAGTGCAGTGTTAATTATTCCAATTTCAAAGCTTTCTCTTTCTGTTCGACAACAGGACAATTGCTTTTACCTACTTGTTTGATTACAGTAGATGTAGTTTTAGAATGTGAAATTCTTGGTCCAGTTTGATAAAATTATTACTTAAGATGCCATTTTTAAAAGAAATTGTATTTAATTTGCAGGACAATTTATTTATTTTCAGTAAGAGATACTTGATAACTTGTGGCTGAGACACACTGTAATTGAGATACTCACTGCCATGAAAATCAATGTTCACACTTGAGACTGAACTTGACCAGAAATGATCAACTCGAAAGACAGATACTGTAGGATGTTATGAGTAGGGAAAGGAGACTAATGTAAAGTTTGCCTTAAAGAATTTGAAGATAAATTGCCAATAAGTTTCCAAGAATCTTTCTAGAACTACTTGGAAACAGTAATAACTTGCTTGAATATGAAAACAACTGGATTTGAATTTTCAGATGTGAAAGTTTGGCAGTTAATGTGTCCAATGGGTGAAATTCAGTGAAATTATTTTACATTTGGAGAAATACCTTTTTGAAACAATTGAAGAGATTAATTACAACATCCCAGATTTAAGGATATTTCCCTTTTAAAACCCTAAAATGTAATTCAAAAATGGATAAAAATATATGAAGAATCTCGTTCTCTGCTTTGATAACTAGGTCATATCTTTCAGAAGGGTAAAAAAAAACAGAGGGACATGTGGGAAATAGCCAAGCCACAATAATGAGAGCCTTGATACTTCTTCCAGATACCTGTGGGATAGGTTAGGGAATACCAATCATACTAGACAATTTATACTCTGGAATGAGAAAAAAAATGGGCCTGAAGCAGAATTGGAAAACATGTTTTCTTTCAGTTGCTTCCCTGTAAGCATCTTTGCATTAAACCTTGTGATGATAGTCTGGGTAACCATAGAGTGGGGACTTCATTAACTACAATAATCTTGAGGTATGTCATGCTTAACCTGAAGGAAAAAGCAATTTCTTTCTCAAACTTTTGGAAGTTCTTAAAACAAAAAAGGCTTTAAGCAGCTGGTTACGTTCAGAACTTTAGCATAAGCGAACATGACTTGAAATGTATTTTTTTTAAAAAGTAATCAGTTACTTAAATTTGGTTCGCACAAAGTTAATGCATAAAACAGATGAGCTGAGTGATATGACAGTAGAGTTTAGCCTTTGAAAAAGGAAGGCTTTGGTAAAAGGTGAGAACCTTTAAAGTGAACAAGAGGACAATTTTGAAAGATAGGTCTAGATCATATCCATACGTATGAGGAAGTATGGAGTATTCTTTGTTTTGTGTCATTATATAAAGGTAAAGATTATTGATTGGATGGGTAAATCTGATAATAACTGTTGCTCTGTACTTTTACTTGCTGAAGTAAAGCAACTTAACAAATCATAAAAGCCTTTCTCATTTGGCCTGCTCTTGAAGAGAGTGGAGAATACATGTATTAAGAACACAAGATCATTTCAGCACGAGAAGTACCATTAAACTTGCAAATTATTAATCTTCTTTTAAGAAAGAACAGTAGGGGATGATTACATTAAAATAAATGAAGTAAGTTGTAGCATGTGGAACATTAATTGTGCAAGAATAGGAGGAGTCTTGAACTAACGATTTGGGAGTTAAAGGTAAGATTAAAGTTGTCAGTGACAAATTTGAAGACAGCAAACAAAGGACACTAAAACTAATATATATGGATGTAAAATAAATGCCTCAGACATCCATAAATGTAAAATGCAATGATGTATTTAAGCTTGGAGTAAAACAGTGGTTGTCAAATGTTTTGTGTAAGGAATTCCTTTCAAATACCCATATTTTTGAGAATCCCTTTCCAAAGATCTGTGCTGGTTGCCAAGTAGAACAAAAATTCTGTCACATTTCAAAAGATGATTTGTAGTGGTATGTACAGCATTAAGAATAACGTACTTATAAGTAAACAAATACAAAAATCAGATAGCCAATCATCAGAAATTTGCTTATTAAGTGATTTAACGTCTGGTCAAGAAACCACTAGCTTCCAATAGTTGACTGCTGTTGTTTCTCGACCTAACTGGTTATAATGAGCTTCTGGAACTGGGTTATCTGCAAATGAAACTCTTACAAGTCTTGACAGGATATTTGCAGGTAGGATGTTTCCCCTGGTATGAGGGTCGAGAACTGGAAACAGTCTCAGTAAGGGTCAGGTCAGTTAGAACTGCAATGAAGGGGAGTTTCTTCACTTGGAGAGTAATGATCCTTTGAAATTCTTTGTCCCTGGGTGCTGTAAAGATATCTCCAAATTTGAGATCATTGAATATCCTCCTCCTCCTCCTCCTATTTATTATGTTCTTGTGCCTCCTCCTATCTTGGTGTAATAGCAGCAGTTTTGGAAAATTTGAAGTGAAGCAACATTGTTGTTTTATCACTTTTTCATTGTTAAATTAAGAATGTAGTCCAAATCCATAATTTGAAAAAGTTGTATTGTAGTCCTTGACGCACCTTCACTGACTATCTTCAACACATTGGCTCAACTCTGGTGAACTTGAGGCCTTGCTCCATTCCCCAGCGAATATATCGTCAGGCACAGAATCTTATTCGCAGTTTTTTACCCTGGCCTGGTATCTCAGCGAAAGGTGGTATAGAGTACAGCAGGGCAATGTGATGCTGATTTTTTAAGCAAACAATTTGAAAAGGTGAGCAATTTAAAACTTTCTTCTTTTCTGTTACAACTGTGAAATCTAATCTTGAAATTTTGATGCTACATTTCTAACAATTTGTTTTGAAAATAGTTATGTATGTTTTTAGGTACTAGTTACTTTTCTATCCTGTTGAAGTGCTCTTTTAATGTGTTTATTTGGGATTTTCTTATTCTGAAAGTTGGTGAGATTGCAAATTGCAATATATTTGAATTTTCATTTGACTTAATGGTTTACATCATTTTTATTTGTTTCATTAATATTTAGCTTGGCCAGGTCTTATGCTGAAAGAAGTGTCATGTCTGCCATTATTACTCCAATAAAGTTAACAATAAATTCTAAAGACTGCACATGCACAATTCAATACAGAAATCAGAAGTTTATTGTCAATGCTTCCAAACTTCCCCAGATGATGCAGTCCTGAAGACACCCTCGATTCCTTACTTCAGTAAGGCGTTCGACAAGGTTCCCCATGGGAGACTGATTAGCAAGGTTAGATCTCATGGAATACAGGGTGAACTAGCCATTTGGATACAGAACTGGCTCAAAGGTAGAAGACAGAGGGTGGTGGTGGAGGGTTGTTT
>NC_057730.1:25874720-25898450 GCF_004010195.1 Chiloscyllium plagiosum
GAGACCTAAGGGGCAACTTTTTCACGTAGAGGGTGGTACGTGTATGGAATGAGCTGCCAGAGGATGTGGTGGAGGCTGGTCCAATTGCAACATTTAAGAGGCATTTGGATGAGTATATGAATAGGAAGGGTTTGGAGGGATATGGGCCGGGTGCTGGCAAGTGGGACTAGGTTGGGATGTCTGGTCGGCATGGACAGGTTGGACCAAAGGGTCTGTTTCCATGCTGTACATCTCTGACTCTAAGTGGAATTCAATGAACTAATGAAAACTTATTTCTTTATAGTATTAGTTTTGCCGAAAATACCCTTATGAGGTTACATCTTGTTGAACTAAGTGTATCTGAGATATTTTCCATCATGCCATATGTGTCCCAATAACTTAATCAAAAGTGAAAAAATTAGTACAGTGTATGGTCCCTGGTTCCCTGTCTGGAAGAAGACTGCAGTGAAATTGGCAGTTTACTCTATCTGATGGCACCGATGTTGATGGATCCCTTGACCTAACATTGTATTCACACTGGCTCTGGGATAGGTGAAATCATACCTCCAATATCGCCAAATTTTGTAAGAAGCTTTCTTTGAGGCCAGCAGCAAGCACTGTCACTTCACAACCTCATGTGGAATCCAGATCTCTGATATATTTCATTTGTTGACTTGTTTTTCTGTTCTTTTCTGTTTTAATTGAACTTGTGTGTGTTAGGTGATTTTGGCTTATAAAGTTTAATTGAAAAAAACATTATTGTGTTTTGGTTAAGTGTGATACAATAACCTTGAAATCATTGTCAGTTGTGACAAGGTTGGTGGAAACCTTCAAAAAATGGCAGGTGGCAGATGAAGTTCAATGCAAAGAAATTCATTTTTGTATGAAGAACATGAGATGATACAAAATAACAGTAAAGTTAAAAATACAGGAGTCGGGCACCGTGATGTGTACTTGCATAAATTATTGAAGCTGACAGGGCAGGTTGAATAAGTGGCTAATAAAGCAGAATTAAGTGTAGACTTAATTTACAGGCATAGAGTGCAAGAGCAAAATGGTTATATTGAATTTCTATTGTGTCCAGTTCTGGACTCCCACATTTTAGGAAGATATGAAAGCATTGTAAAGAATGCAGGAAAGATTCAGGAGTACTTCTGGGGATAAGGAACCTCACATAACAGTTGGAGAATTTTGGAATTTTCCTTGGATAAGAATGGTGATAGAAGTATTCAAAATCAAGAAAGGTCTGAACAGAGTAGATAGGAAGTTAACTGTTCTCACTCTCAAAAGAATTCATAACAAGAGGGTGCAGATTTAAAGTAATTGCAAATGAATCAAAAACAAAATAAGAATATTTTCACACACATGAGAAAGGTCTGGAATGTACTAGCTCAGAGTGTCACTGAGCCAGATTCAATCGAGGTATTTAAAACAATTAGACTGTTACCTGAGAAAGAAGAATATTCAGAGGGGAAGGTGGGTGGGGGTGGGGGGAAGGAATAACAATAGATGAATTGTTCATTTGGAGAGTTAGTGCATGCAAAATGCGACGGATGGCTCCTGCACTGTATCAAGAACCAGGGGTCACCGTCTAAAGATACAAGGTAGGCAATTTAGGATTCAACTGATAAATTTCTTCATCCAGAGAATGGTGACCCTGTGAAATTTTCAAAGTTGAGTTAGGTACAGTTCTTGGGGTTAAAAGGATCAAAAGGTATAGGGAGAAAGCAGGAACAGGGTACTGATTTGACTGATCAGCCGTGATCATATTGAAAGGTGGAACAGCCCATTAAGGCTGAGTGACCTATTCTTCCTGTTTTTTTTGTTTCAATTTAACAATATTGTGATTGTAAATGCATTTCAGAATTTTGCTTTGTGTTCAGCAGTCAATTCTTGGAATGTCTGTTAGATTATACTTTTCTATTATTACTTTTGTACCATCTACAAATCTTGATATCCTATCGAAAATATGCTCAGAAGACAAATAATTTTTAAAAATCGATTTATTAGTGGAACCATATAGCTTTCTCCTGCTTGTATTTCTTAATAAGAAATCCTGGAAAATTCCCCCTTTCCATAATCTAGTTTAGGTGGGGAGCAATATAGTATAGGAGAAAGTGAGGACTGCAGATGCTGGAGTATGACTATGTCTGATTTAGAACTGCTATAAAATTCTGAAAGTATAGTTGGAAAAAAATACTGTTGTGTTTTCCTGTTTAATATTCTAAATTCACTAGCATGTATATTCTTCTTTTCAGCTACAAAATGACAGTCTGCACTGATTAAATTTGTATTTCTTCTGGATGTCTATATGCCAAGCAGGGAGAAGGGGATGCTGTATTTTAAGATGCTTGGAGGCACTCCCTCACTGATGCAATTTGAATTCTATATGGAATGTATTATAATACAGTGTTACGTATATGTTAATGGAACAAGTGCACTGTGTTAAGATTCATCTGTTCCATTAATGTCTTTTAATTACTTTTACACTCTGTAATTTGCTGCTATCTAGAAAACCACTGTATGTCTGTCTTGTAATTATATGTAAATTCTATTTGTTGATTTTCATAGTTTCTTTAGATTTTGTTTGGATATTTCAGTTTTTTATACACCTTGTGTGTATGGCAAAGATTCTGTATTTGGATTTTATTGTATTCGAGTTTTAAAGTGTTGAACTGGTTTATGCACATTCTTAATTTTGTCACCTTTACCTATTTTTATTCATCTAATTAAGTTTGATTTTGTAACGATGTGAAACAAAACCTACTTCTGTGATTGAGCAATGTTTTGGTTTTAAAGAAATTCTGCTTTGAGTTGCAATATATAGTAGTAAACTGTTTATATATGCATGTACTTTATTTAACAGAATTGTATTTGATTCACCTTGTTTCCACATGGGGGCAAAATACTCAGACAGTTCAGCCATCTTTTCAGTCACATGAAAGACTCACCTTGTGGGAATGCCACAAGGTGTTCAGTGATTCAAATAAAGGGAGTAATAAAAGTCCAAGATAGATGATTTTTACCATTTGCCATACTTGTTTGTTCTGCTATTCATTATTTTGTTGTATCATACTACATTCTGATCTGGAATTGGAAATTTTAGCCTGCAAGATCAGGAAAAGACATGTTTCAAAATTCAGAACATTTTCTACCTAAATTTGTCTTGAACCCTGTTTCAGAAAACAAGTTTGAGTTTAGATTTAATTTTCCTTTCTAGAAGTGAATTTAAATTTTTATTTGCTTTGCAGTGCATAAATTATGACTGAAGTTGTTTGGCTTTCTCTATATGCCACACTGTAACAATCAAATGTGTAAATATTACTATGTTTTTATCTGGTTTTTCTATATGCCTGATGATTACTGTAATGGTCTAATGTGTATGGCGTTGCAGGTCACAGATGGGAATACAGATCATTATGAGCTATTAGAACTACTGTTAAAAAAAAAGTGTTCCTACGTGATATGTCAATCTACACGAACTTCAGATTTTTTTTCGGCTTCAGTGATCTAGCTGTTTAAACATTTTTAACTTCATTCCATGATTCTGTTTTGCTATTTAAAAATGCCTACACTGTTTTCGCAGGTTTTTAAAATAATTTTGGCATCAATGACAATCAGTGTAAGACTTTTAAACGGTAATTGCACTTTAGATGTATAGTAAATGTTAAGTATATTATGTAGTGGCATCCTGTTATCTGGGCAGCAGTCTTGACTTAATACACTTAGAATTCTGATATGTTGTTGAGAACCAGTATTCATTGATTATCAAATATGACACCAAGCTGTGCAAGAAATAGAACCATAGTTTGAAATGAAGATCAAATATGTTCAGAATTTCAGTTAAATATATCAACACTATATTAGAGATTCCGATTAATGTAGCATCAGTTGTATTTTGCTTTGTGGAATTTTTATTATTTGTTGTCTCACTAGAAATTAACAGCATTTCTCATATTGAACCACCAGTTGATTTCTGGACTTCTGTATTGATTTGATTTATGAAATGTGGCAGTTGCATTCAAATTTTTTAAATAGAATTATTACATTTTGTAAAGCAAGAAACAAAACATCTGAATTCTTGTGTGGATTTATTTTTTAAAACAATTAGGATACATAAATTTACTGTTCACAACACTGTAAGAAATCTTATTCAATCTATTAAATATTACATCAAAATTATTCATTGTTTCTTCTGTTTTGAGTAGATTATAAAAGTTTTGCTGTTAGATGATTGATGCAAAATGATAGGGAACATTCTCACTAGAACGTAATACTTCACAACTATAAATCATAATTACATCAATGTATGTTCGATAAGTTAAGGAGCCTAACACACTTAGCCTTTATCCTATTGCTATCGTAAGCAGAAGTTGTAATAAATTGTGCTATTTCAAAACATTATTTCTCTGGAATATGTTTCAATACAGAAGGAGACTGCATATGTCTTGTATGTATTGCATGGTTGCAGGACAAGTTGTGTTGTGTAAGCTCTCCTGCTTTAGTCGACCAACTTTCTGTCTTGGTGAGGTGGAAGAAGAGGTTAGAGTTCTGTGAAAGAGAAGTAGAAGAAAGGTGCTAAATGGTTTCAGAGCAAACTAACTATACTGAAATGAAATAAACACAAACCAATGGAAATAATGTAGCTAGACACAGTACAGGAATTTGGGTGTGAGGAGCAGCTCTAACATCATGTGACCTAGTTGTAAGTTTGCTCACTGAGCTGGTAGATTTACTCTCTGATGTTTCGTCACCAGGCTAGGTAACGTCATCAGTGAGCCTCCGATGAAGCACTGGTGTTCTGTCTCGCTTTCTACTTATGTGTCTTGGTCTGTTGTGATGGGTGATATCACTCCCGGTTCTTTTTCTGAATGGTTGGTAAATGGAGTCCAAATTAATATGTTTGTTAATGGAGTTCCGGTTTGAATGCCAGGTCTCTAGGAATTCCCATGCCACCGTTTAGCCAGGATGGATGTATGTCCCAGTCGAACTGGTGTCTGAGAACAAATCTACCAGCTCAGTGAGCAAACTTACAACTTGATCCACAACCACACATAGATGGTGGTACGTGTATGGAATGAACTGCCAGAGGAAGCAGTGAAGGCTGGTACAATTGCAATATTTAAAAGGCATCTGGATGGGTTTATGAATAGGAAGGGTTTGAAGGGATATGGGCTGAGTGCTGGCAAGTGGGACTAGATTAGGTTGGGATATCTGGTCGGCATGGATGAGTTGGACCGAAGGGTCTGTTTCTGTGCTGTACATCTCTATGACTCTATAACCTGAGCTACAAATCTTCTCCAAAATTGCAATCATGTGGCCTGTTGAAACTGTAAGAAGAGTGGGAGAAATTGGATTGACAAGCAAAGAGCACACCATAGGCTGACAGTAATGACTTTCAGCAGAAAAAAAGAGTTTTAAGTCAGAATTCAGTGTTGAATGGAAAATAAGAGCTGGGTGAAAGGTACAGATGTTGTTTTTCTTTTAACTTTTTTGGACTATACTGAAATAGAAACATATTTTCTCCACCTTTATGAACACCCTTTGTAGTTTTAAAAGATCTGATTTAGTCTATCCTGAACCTTTCCCTTTTGAAAAAGAAAGACCTTGTTAATGTTTTTCCTAAAAGCTATAACTTCCTAAAATGCACCAGGTAAGAAACATTCATTGAATTAGAAATATTTAGAGCGGAATTTTCCCAGTCTCTAAATGACATGGGCAAAGGCAAGAAAGTTGGGAAAATGTGGCTTGAATTTCAAAAAAATAGACTCTTGAAGTTGAGAGACAAAAGTTTGATTTTCCCCTTAAGGTTCCAATGCAATATGCGAATCTCACTAGTAAACCGTGAGGATTTACTTCCATAAGTGTGCTTCTCACGATTAGCTAATCTCACCTTATTGCTATGTAGATTACTGTTACTAATTCCTGAATTTAAAGAGTAGTTACTTGATGATTGCAGTTCACTGGAATGCTGTCTGGGCCCCTGTGTTGGCTATCATTCCCCAATATCATGGGGCAAACGCCATGGGCAGCAACTGCCTGCATTCTCTATCCACAAACATATCATCGGCAAAACATCAGCCTCACCATATTTCCAAACTCAAGGGACTTCGGCATTTTACGACTAAAGATTGTAATGTCACTGCCAGGTTGCTTTGTGTACAGCGACACATACCTGTCTCATGTGTCCACAAAGGGTGTGTTGCAGGGCTTACTTTGTGCATCCCTGGATGCACACAGCATTTTGCCATGCTTTTTGCACCGTGCCGTATTATTCAAAAGTTGCAGGTCCATAGTGATTCTGTCTTGCCATTTAGTGCAGGTAGAAATCATGGAATCGTACAGTATGGCTTCGGCCTTTTGGCCCCTTAAGTTTGCACCAATAAAACTTTTAAATCTACACAAGTCGCAGGTTCCAGCAGATAGCCCATAGCCTTGAATGTCATGACGTTTCAAGTGCTAATCCAAATAGTTTTAAAACATTATGACATTTCTCACCTCAACTATCCCCCCAGACAGTGCATTCCATTCCCTCACCACCTCCCCCCCCACCACCACAAAAAATGGGTGAAAAGACTTTTCCTCAAAACACCTCTAAATCTCCTCCTTTGATATGTAGGGGACCTTGCAGTACACTCTTGACAGAGTGTGTTACATACTCTGTTTTGTGTAGAAATTTGCTGTTGTGTAACTGGAGCAACCAAAGAGGGACATAATGAAGAACTGGAAAAGCAGCCACTGTCTCCCAAGGAGGAACTTCACCCTCGCCATAACTAAGCACTGCAACACCAGGCAAAACAAGCTATGCAGGACTTAATTAACATTCACTTCCAATAAATCCGAGTTGGGTGAAGTCATCATTCATTGACTGTAAACTTCTTGTTGCTTGAAAAGCAAGCAGCCACAATGTAGTTTCAAAAACAATTGCAACTTTTTTGTTTGTCCGAGCTTTGCTTTTCTTGTTTTTTAATAAAATTAAGATTACAAACTGTTTGAAAGATTTACAACATCTATTGCCCCATATTCAAGAGTGACAACATTGTAGTAGCCCTTCAGATAGAGTTGTAATATTGCATGGCACATAGGAATGGTAGACAATTGAGCTACTATCTTACCCTCCAAAAGTGGAGAATGTGAGCAGTGATCCCACAATAAACTCTACCATTTGTGTTAATTCTTCCACATACAAATTGTTTAGAGAAGAGTCATAGGATAGTTAAGAAAGCATAAGATAGTTAAGAAAGCATTAGGCCACTTTTGGAATACTGTGTTCCATTCTGATCTCCCCACCGTAGGAAACATGTGAAACGAGTTCGGGAAAGATTTACAAAGAAGTTGCCAAGGTTGGAAGGTTTGAGCTATAAGGACGGGCTGAATAGGCTGGGGCTTTTTTCCCTAGAGCGTCGGAGGATGAGGGGTGACCTTACAGAAGTTTTTAAAATCATGAGGCCTTTTTCCTGGTGTCGGTGAGTCCAAAACTAGAGGGCATAGGTTTAAGGTGAGAGGGGAAAGCTTTAAACAGGACATCAGAGGCAACTTCTTCACACACAAGCTGGTACATGTATAGAATGAGCAGCCAGAGGATGTGGTGGAAGCTGGTACAATTATGATATTTAAAAGGCATCTGGTTGAATACATGAATAGAAAGGATTTAGTGGGATATGGGCCAAATGCTAGAAAATGGGACTAGATTAATTTAGGTTATCTGGTTGACAGGAGTTGGACCAAAGGGTCTGTTTCCGTGCTGTACATCTCTATTACTCTAGTGGTAAAGGGGACCAGTGCAGCACAGCACAGTGAAAATTTCTTGGTTGCCAGGACATTCAGGTTGAAGTATGAATAGTCATGGTCATCCTCAGTAATCACAAGGATTCTCTCCTCTAAAGGGTAAGGAGACAAACGTTGGCCTTCCTGTAATCCCCTTACAAAGGCTGATTGTTCCTGAATTCAGACAAAGGGAGGAATTGAGTGAAATGGAAATACCTGGAAGAGCTGTTAGTTATGATGCAGGAACAGGAATGGTGGTGAGACATCCAGAGTGAATGAATATGAAGTACAGAGGGCAGAAAGGATTGGTGGTTTATGGGGATAGCATGGGTGAGAGTCATTGAGGAAAGATGCTGCATGCAGTAGTGAGAGTGGTAGACCATGAGCCTTGGTAGGAGGGTGTAGCGGTAGAGTCAGAAGATGATGGCATTTTGCAGGACGCAACCTTCTTGTGATATTATTGCACATTCCTCCAGGTAGCATGGACCTGGGTTGCTACTTCAGACTAGGTTGGTGACATCTGGTGCTGTGGTCTCCTTTGTTGGTCCTGGGGAAAGAGGACAGCCCTTCTTTCCATCTACCCCTTCTATCGACACCTCCAGTTCCTTGTTGATGAAACAGAATGCCATCTTCCCTCCTTCAGCCATGGTGTTTTGAATTGTACAGCAACACATTAAAGGTAGTCCCTGGCTTTCAGCACTTTAAGTGGTGTGCAGAGTGGGTTTAAATATGGCTGCCATGGCATGAATGCTGGAAGATCCCTGCATTGGCAAGCATTTTTGCCTCTTCAGACTACAGACTGCAGTGGAGTTGGTCCATGGAGGCCTGATGCTCAATTAATGAGATCAGCAACAGAGAATTGGGTGAGAAAAACTGCCAGAGCTCACGTATAATTGGTCCTGGTTTGGAAAACTAATCAAAAGGCTTTCATTGGGCAAAACAACCCTGGACACATATCCACAGGTCTCAAGCAGCCTCCCCACAACTGTTTGAATAAGATACAACACTCAACAAATTCCAGTAAATAAAGTTGAAAAAAACCACATCATCTTTGTCCACAGTCCCTTGAGCCCAAATCTGACCAGAAGCCATTCAAGTGCCTTTTTGGTGACTTTCATCAAAGGTTTCTCTCAGTGAATGTTTGCAAGTTTATTCCTGTTATCTTACTGAATTTATCTCATTAACTATATACCATGCACTGATGCCACCCGACTTCTTGTATTCTCCCACCTACTGGCCACTGCTGGGACCACACAGGATTACTGCCACCACTGACATCTTTAAAACCCAGCCACACACCCCCGTCAAATGCTGACAGCTGCTGCTACCCTGCACAATTCAAATTATATTCCCCACAGAGAAATTGAGAAGTTGTGAGCATGTACTCATTAGAGTTTGGAAGAATGAGAGGCAACCTCATTGTAACATACAAGATTTAAGGAGCTGACAGGGTAGATGTGCAAAAGTTGTTTCCCCTTGTGGGAGAGTCTCAGACCACAGTAAGGGATCATGCAATTAGGACAGAGATGAGGAAGAATTTCTTCATTCAAAGGGTACTCAATCTGTGAAATTCTTTACCACACAGGACAAACAAGAGTGGGTGATTAAGTATATCCAAGGCTGAGATAGACAGATTTTTAATCATCACTCTCTGAAATTAATACTTTGCCAAAATATGGGAAGATTCAGTCTGTCATGTCACTTTATATTTGTATGGGAACCTTTACTAAAGACTAGATTGGAATGTAAAGATTATTATAAGATTGGAGCAAACTTATCTCAGATCTACACTTCAGTGGACTAAGAGCCTCTGAGCATATATACTGACTTGTTTCAGACTGTTGATAAAAGTCAGGATGGAACTCTCCAGGCACATTAACCTTTACTTCTGTTAGTAATAGCTCATTTCTGGTCACCAGTTAACATAACACAGAGGCTCTCTTTGTTTTTGTTACTTCTCTGAAATTCTCTATTAATCAAAAAATACTTGCCTTCTGTTGGAATTTTTTTCTGTGGATGCAGAAAGATGTCTTTGTAGTTTGGTCAGAGAGAAATTACATAATTTGTGCAGATTTGCTAGTTATAGGTTATACTGTACTCGTTATAAACAGAGCTTGTGTCTTTTAATTTGCAAATAGTCTAACATTGAAAAAGATGGGAGATGTTAGCTGATATCAACATATTAAATGCTATTTCTAGCACTAGCCCAGCCGAGTTCATTAGATGGCCGATGGCCACTTACCCACATTTAGTGAACTGGTCACTTGTCATCTGTCTATTCCTCTGCTGCTAGTAAATCTGCATAAAAGATATACAAGTAGATGACATTGACCTTGACAATGGGGAGGTAGTTGCTGATAGCCGTAATCTCGAGGAGAACATTGGAAGAGGCAAGCTGAAATGAAAAGGTCAAGTGGCTGAAAACAGGGCCCATAGGGGAAACAGCTCAGCAAATTGTAGTTTATTGTTTCCCTCTGGGGCTTCAGGATCATATCAGGCAATGCTTTCAAAGAAGAGTAATATGGGACTCAAAACAGTCACTCTGTTTCTGTCTCCAGAGATGCTGCCAGACCTGCTGAGCTTCTCCAGCACTTTCTGTTTTTAATGCTTAACCTTTATGTCCCTTGGCATCCTGGATCCTTTGGTCTTGGTCCCACCCATTGTCTCTACAGGAAAATATTTGTCCTGTATTGTCGCTCTTTCCTCCTTAATGCTTCCCACTGTTGCTGACACAGTTTTAGCTACAAGTGGTTGATCAACTGCCCAGACTCATTTCCAAATGTTAGGCCCAGAACTGCCTGCTTCCTTGTTAGGCATTCAATACACTGGCTAAAAAGGTTTTCCTGCATAGATTTTAAGATTTTTGCTCCCATCGACCTTGCACATTTAAACTATCACAGTTAATGTTTGGGTAGCTAAAATCTCCTACTACGATTGCCTTATTATGAGACTAGAATCCTTACAGTGTGGAAACAGGCTCTTCAACCCAACAAGTCCACACTGACCCTCCAAAGAGTAACCCACCCAGAACCATTCCTCTAACCTATATTTGCCCCTGACTAACACACCTAACCTACACATCCCTGAACACTATGGGCAATTTAGGATGGCCAGTTCACCTAACCTTCGCATGTCTTTAGATTGTTGGAGGAAACTGGAGCACCCGGAGGAAACCCATGCAGACACAGGGGAAAGGTGCAAACTCCACACAGACAGTTGCCCAAGGTTGGAATTGAACCTGGTTTCCTAGTGCTGTGAGACAGCAGTGCTAACCACTGAGCCACTGTGCCACACTTTAAATTTATCATAGAATCCCTACAGTGTGGAAACAGGCCCCTTGACTCAACAAGTCCACACTAACCCTACGAAGACTAACCCACCCAGACACATTCCCCTACTGGTTTACATTTGCCCCTGACTAATGCATCTAACCCACACATCTTTGAACACCATGGGCAATTTAGCATAGCCAATTCACCTAACCTGTGCATCTTTAGATTATGGGAGGAAACCGCAGCACCCAGAGGAAACCCATGCCGACACAGGGAGAATGTGCAAACTCCACACAGACAGTCACTTGAGCCTAGAACTGAACCCGGGTCTCTGACACTGCAAGGCAGCAGTGCTAACTACTGGGCCACCGCGCCGCCCACAATTTTTACACTTCACCGGAATTTGATTACATATTTGATCCTGTGTCTGTCCCAGACTATTTGAAGGCCTTTGGTACATACCCAATAGTGCATTTGCCACTTTTGTGTTTTTTCACTTCTTCCCATATGGCCTCGTTTGAAGATATCATCTCTCCTCACTGCTCTAATAGTTTCCCTGATTAATATTGCAATCCTCACTCCTCCTCTATTGGAAATTCCATATCATTTTCCTTTCTGTATTTTTGATGATGGACTAAAATCAAAAGAGGACGGTTTTAAAATTAGACCTTCTGGAGGGAATTGCCACACTTAAAAAAAAATGCTTTTTGGCAGTGTTCAGAGTCAGATTTGACTGGCAACGAGTAGCTGATTGGTTTGTGCAGCTGTGGCCAATTTGGATTCTAAAGGTCATCAGCCTGATGACAACTTTTAAACTAGTTCCTGGCAGCTGAACTGCTTGTGTGTTTAAATGACACAGAGCCTTTGGACTGCTTAAAGAGTTAGGGTGTGTTTGTGCTGTAAAAATACCTGAAATCTGAAGAGAGCCAGCTATTTTCTTCCATCAGTTGCTATAAGCTGTTGGTGCTTACAGTTTCTGCTTTTTGACAGTAACAAGAGACCTTGTAGTTAGCATAGCAATCACCCTATGCCTCCTGTGAAGGAGTGAAGTAACCTGGAGAAAAGTGATTGAAGAACAGAAAGTCGTGACAAGCTAAAAGAATCATCTCAACAAACCCTGTGGACTGGTGCCATAGAACTATGGTTCCCAGTATTTCCCTCCACCCAAGTAATCAATAATATTGTATTTGTTTGTCTCCGAATGCTTTTTAAAATTAATTCACGGGATAGAGGCATCTGTGGCTGGACGGCATTTATTGCCACACCCAAATTGCTCATGAGAAAGTGGTGGTGAGCTATCTTCTTGAACTGCTGCACTCCATGTGCTTTGTGAGGGAATTCCAAGATTTTGACTCAGTGACAGTGAATTAATAAGTCAGAATGGTGAATGGTTTGGAGGGGAACTTGAAGGTGGGGGTATTTCCATATGTCTGCTGCCCGTGTCCTTCTAAATGGAAGTGATCAAGGGTTTCAAAGATGCTGTCCAAGGATCTTTGGTGAATTTCTGCAGTGCATCTTATAGTACACACTGCTGCCACTGAGTGTTGATGGCGGATGGAGTGAATCTTTGTGGATGTGGGGCTAATTAAGTGGACTGCTTTGTCCTGGATGGTGTCAAGCTTCTTGAGTGTTGTTAGATTTGCACACATCCGGCAAGTGGAGAGTACTCCCTTTCATTCCTGGCCTGTGCCTTGTAGACAGTGAACAGGCTGTGGGGAGTCAGGAGTGAGTTCCTTGCCACAGTATTCCTAGCCTCTGACTTACTCTTGTAGCCATTGTGTTTCTGTGGTGAGTCCAGTTGAATTTCTGGTCAATGGTAATCCCCAGGATGTTGTGGGATTTGGGGGTGGTATTCAATGTCAAGGGTCAGTGGTTGGATCATCTCTAATTGAAGATGATCATTGACTGATACAGAGGAACCTCAATTATCCAGCATTCGATTATCCGAATTTCAATTATCCGAACAAAATACTCCCCGCCTGTGTCGTTGAGATAATTGAGGTTCCTTTGTACGGGTATTTGTGTGGCATGAATGTTACTTGCCAATGGTAGCCCACACCTGGATATTGGCCAGATCTTGTTGCATTTGAACATGGACACAAATAGTGATAAGTAGATCAGGCAGGAAATGCAAAGAACAAATGAAGAAAACTCAATAAAGCATCATAAAATGGTTAACAATCTTGTCAGAGATTTGAGCACCAGATGTTCATACACATCCATGGGAATTGTCAGTGATTTAGACCTTTATTTGGTGACAATGAGATATTGAGAGAATTCAGTTTGCTGAATGATAGACAGCAGATAGGAAAAGGCATGAAGAAACTAACACAGGCACACCCAGAACAATTGCAGGAAATATAAGGCTTCTGGACATGGTCTCAAACATCACAGAATTCTTATCCTATGGCAGGAAACCATTTGAACCATCCTGCTTCCTTACTTGCATATTTTATCAGTACATTAACACTCTCCCTGCTCATATGTACAAAATTGCTGTTCCTGACATATCTTTAATCAATAATTTTCTTGTTCTTCCCAAGCAAGTGACTGTTAAGTAATCTTGAGATTACCAACTGAGAAGTAATGATCTTTCTGTTACTACTGTTGTCTTATAAACTTCTCTTAACATGACTTACGTCATTGGCTGCCAAATTTAATGTTTGCCAGTGTAGTTTAGGTCACTATTAAAGTTCAAGCCAACATTCACAGATATTTTGGAGAAAAGCAAATTACTGCAGATGCTGGAATCTGTGAAACCAAAAGAGAAAATGCTGGAAAATCTAGGCAGGTCTGGCAGCCTCTGTAAGGAGAGAAAAGAGCTGATGTTTCGAGTCTAACTGACCCTTTGTCAAAGCTAAAAAAAAGGGGAGAAATAGGGAGGTATTTATACGAGGCTGAGAGAAGGTGAGTCATGGCTCTAGAAGCAAAGGTAGCAATAAAGAGATGATAATGACAGTGCAGAGAGAGATTATAGGTCATTTACAGCTCCTAATCTCCCTATAATCTCTCTATGCACTGTCATTGTCACCTCTTCATTGCTACCTTTGCTTCTGGAGCCATGACTCACCTTCTCTCAGCCTCATATAAATATCTCCCTATTTCTCCACTTTTTTTAGCTTTGACAAAGGGTCAGTTACACTCGAAACGTCAGCTCTTTTCTCTCATAACAGATGCTGCCAGACCTGCTGAGATTTTCCAGCATTTTCTCTTTTGGTTTCACAGATATGTTATTGCTCTCCAGGTAGATGTACTGTATTAACTGAAAGCAGACTAACAAGAAAGATAAGGGCAGCCAGTTGTGGTACTTGTAGGAGTCAATGACTTTGGTAAATAAAGTCTGGATTCCTGTAAAATTAACTTATAAATGATTAGGAAATCATCTTCTAAGCGTTACTTCTCAGCTGGTAATCTCAAGATTACTTAACAGTCACTTTTTTGGGAAGAACAAGAAAATTATTGATTAAAGATATGTCAGGAACAGCAATTTTGTACATATGAGCAGGGAGAGTGTTAATGCACTGATAAAGTATGCAAATAAGGAAGCAACTATTCAAGGTAGAAAGGAGAGGCAGTGGGGAAATCAATCTCACCAGGAACAGTTAATAATGAAGGAGAAATAGATGAAGATATTCATGCAAAAGGTAATTTTGTAAGAGAGATATAAAATAAGATAAATTATAAAAATGGAAAAATACCAAAATCAAGATAACTATTAGCTTGAGCAAAAAAACAGCAGAATTGTCTGTGTTTTTAAAACAGTCACAAATGCTGCAACTGTAGATGTATTGTGCAGGTTTTGGGAAATACACTTGTGGAACCGAAAGCAATGATTTCACATAAACGCAGCTACAGACTGGAAGAATAAAAAATAAACCACTTGGATTTATATTGAGTCTTTGATGTAGAATATTGACCCAAAGAGCCAAAATGTTGGCACTGAGCTACTACCTATGACAACCTCAAGATAGATGACCAAAAGCTTAGTCAAAGAGGTATGTTTTAAGGTAGGTCTTTAAGCAGGAGAGAAAGGCAGAGAAATGTATGGAATTCCACATATATTTAAGAGTGGAAGAAATGTTGGCAAAAAGGAGAATTCCTCCAGTAAACGATATAATGTGGACAAAGAAGTGATTGAACGTACTCAGTATTGGCTGCATTCAAGCAGAAAGTAGATTTTGTTACATTGGTAGTGATGTATTATGGATCCCAACTTGTGGGAACAAAATGGAGAAGTAATTCAAGAGTGCTCGGTAGCTAGGTACAGGCCCATTTCAAAGGAGAAGCACTGGGGAAACTCAAAAGGACTAGCAGCCTCTGTGGACAGAGAAGCATATTTAATGACTCAGAATCAAAGTGTTAACTCTGTTTCTCTCTCCACAGTAACTGGTCTCTGACCGGTTTGAGCCCATTGAAGTCTTTTCTTCATTTTTTTTCCCAGGCAGGTCTGTCACTCATCTTCCATGTGGGTTCATGCCGAGGCCTTTAACTTAGTATGTTTGGCACCTCCCAGTTCCCCACTCTGGGCTTCACTCCCCCTCCTGCCATATCTCAAATATGACGCCTTGAGGGAATCAGCTAAAACTGGTTCTACCACTAGTTTTTAGCAGGAATTTAGCATGCTATTAAATGTAGGTGAAAGATAGAAGCACACATTTTCTACATGTATGAGAGGGTTAATGTCACAGTTTTGATTGTCTACACATCATTGAATATTCTCACAATCAACCCTTACCTTTAGCCCCAAGTATAAAAAAAGTTATTTGATGGCAAGTGAGAGTCTTTTTGCTCAGACTAGACATTCACAGGTTGAACTCTAGTTCCTGGCTGGATATACCAGATTGAAAACATTATCTTATTAAAGTGAGATTTTCTCAATTGGAATTTACATCTATTATCAACAATGTGTCTTCATGGAATTTTTTTTTGTTAAGCTGTTTGATGTTGCAAAGTTAGTCATATTTTACAAATTACATGCAGAATGAAAAGTACTATATCCGAATTTAAGTATTGGAAGATCTAGTCATAGAGTGAAAATCCTACCATGAAGACACCAGAATATAACCAAATTCAACTACTATGCCTCTAAGAAATGGTGCATTTTCCAGAAAAATAATCTCATGGGATAGAATAGAAAATTAGAGACTTACAGAGCCTATAGCTTAGAGAGAAACTTTCATCTTTGAATTAATGTTTAAATTCAGCACTTGATTTCTTCTCTCTGCTTCTAGTTATGAGTCCAAAATTAAATGAACAAATATAAAGTAATTTCTAGTCAATATGGGCCCAGAACATAAAGTTTTACAAAAAACCAGTGAGTCAAATGATTATCCCACTAAGTATTTTATATCTGTACCTCTTGGATAAGTTGGGTCGGGGTTAACAGTTGGATAGAGCCAAAATATACAGGTAAAGCTGAAATAAATAGCTGAATTTCCAGGAAGACATGGAGCGTTACACTTCTGAAGAAGAACTAGGAGCAGGAGTAGACCATCCAGCCCTTTAAACATTGACTCTGTTTCCATCTCTGCATGGTGCTGCTAGAATTCCTGCTGACTTTCTCCAATACTTTCTGTTTTTGTTTAGATTTCAAGCATCTGCAGTGTTTTGCTTTTATTTGAAACACATGGTTGAACTACATGGTTGTGTAGTTTTTAAAATTTTGTAACAAATAGTAAAAATGTATGAAACATTCCTGAACATTAACACTAGGGGACAGTCTAAGATAATTTTTCATAGCTCACTGACCTTACTGCTCTGTTCACATTTGCCCAATATTTCCCATAAACTTTCATTTCATTGTGTAAGAATGGAGTTGCATTGTTTTATCCGAAGAAATTCATTTGTAACTAATTAACACAGGGCCTGCTCTGGGATATTGACATGTGTGAATTTCCTAATCATTTACATTCTTCTTGAGTTATAACTGGCAGAGCTCCACTTAACTCTGCACTACCCAGGGTAAAAGACTGGAGAAGACAAGCTTCCTGCATTTATGCTGGCTCTGAGTCAGTGTAAATTGACAGCCGTAATTTTACATACAACTGGTCAAAGATCCCTTCCATACTGCACTGTAACGCTACCCTAACTATCATGTGTAGGCTCTGGAGCTGGACTTAAACCACAATCTGGTGACTCACAGGTGAGAATACTACCACTGAGTCACAGATGAAGAACCCACTATCCCACATCACATAAAGTTATTTATTCAGAACGTCAACAACACAATGTGTAAATTACATCACATGATCATAGAATACCTACAGTATAGAAACAGGCCCTTCAGCCCAACAAGTCCACACTGACCCTCTGAAGAGTATCTCACCCAAATCTATTCCTCTACATTTACCCCTGACTAATGCACCTCACCTACACATCTCTGAACGCTATGGGCAATTTAGCACGGCCAGTTCACCTAATCTGCACATCTTTGGATTGTGGGAGGAAACCGGAGCACCCAGAGGAAACCCATGCAGACACAGGGAGACTGTGCAAACTCCAGACAGACAGTTGCCCGAGGCTGGAGTTGAACCTGGGTCCCTGGCGCTGTGAGGCATCGGTGCGAACCACCGAGCAACTGTGCCGCCCCAAACTATGCACATGCAAATACCATGCAAACAATATTCCAAAACAGAAGGTCCTTTTAAAATACAAGACTTTGAAAAAAAAACTGATCTCAAAACTCAGTTTTTTAACAGATTATCATATTTCCTCTGTAAAAATGAGGAACTCCACATTATATTTTGTCTATGATGCTTTTTTATGCTATTTTGTCTTGATATGGTGTCCTTGTTTAGCTCAATGCTGAGTGTATAGACCAGTAATTCTACATTCTTGTACAATGGGAAAACCTGGACTGTGTAGCAGTTTTACATAAGAGCGCATGGGAAATTTATCAACAATCTGTTGGGATTCAAGGAGAATTCTGACAAACGAACACTATCATCCTTCTTGGAGCCAGTCCCACAAGTATTCAGGCAAAACTCCTGTAAAATCAACTTGGATGGACTGCGATATCCTGCCCGTGTGCTCAAAGATATATGGGTCAGGAATTGGTATGGTCAGTCACATGGTAGTCACCAGGGCAAAACTCCTGACCTCCACTAGATGCCATTCTTAAATTGATGACTACTGAAATCTTTTGGGGGTTAAAACATTGGTCAGAAAGGAAGCTGACAGTGAATTCCTTTGCAGGGACTCACAGACAGCAGACAACAGTTGATTTTGATGTGACTATGATGACTATCCACTAAGCTATTTAACCATCTATGAAACAAAGAAAGTAGCTATCAGGATACCAGCTATACCTGATAAATGTTTTGTCCTGTGCTGGATCCATTAAGGCAGTGCTTTGTGAATCATTGCACACTGTGACCACATTTCAAGGCTTGAAAATTGTCCTTACCTTGTAATGATTAGTGGCATTTGAGGGAATAGGAGTCAGAGAAGATCTATAAAGGTAGCAGAATGGGAGACAATCATTATAACCTTGGTGATCATGACTTAAAGTTTAAGCTCAGCATCCCATTATGGGTCCCAACTCACACTTTGGATAGCAATGCATTAAGAATAAAGGAATTAGCTAGGACACACATCTGGAAAAAGCCTCCCCCTTCTCTAAAAGTTTATGCTTGATTGTCAGCATATTTTTTGGGAAATTCATTTTTTGATTTTATTTGTGCCTGTTGGAACATTGAAGGGAACAAAGTGTTTATCTCTAAGAGCGTGCTCTTAGTTATATCGAAACTATTGATATTAGGGCTAGAGACTCTCACGACAGCAAGGACAAGATCTTTACTTAAGATTATTGCTCTGTCAAGTTACTCTAGGCACACTATATGATAGAAGAAATTATTGAAAGGAGGTCTTTGCTTATCATTTTCTCAGTCTGAGATTGGTTATTGAATTCTAAGCTACTGTGATTCCCTATATTAAATATGACCCATGGAATGGACTGTCGAAATGTTTATTCTACCAGCTCCTCAAAGCTCAATGATCATCATATAATTCATAGAATGCTTTCAAGATAGATTCTTGGAGCAGCATTTTTGGCATTGATCAGAGAGCCAGTTATATTAGACTTGGTATTATGTAATGTGGCAGGATTAGAATATAGAACATAAAGGCACTGTACAAGCCCTCCGGCCCTCAATGTTGCGCCAACCTGTGAAACCAATCTAAAGCCCATCTAACCTACATTGTTCTATTCTCCTCCATATGTTTATCCAATGACATTTAAATGGCCTTAAAGTTAGTGAGTCTACTACTGCTACAGGCAGGCCATTCCACTCCCTTATTATTCTGAGTAAAGAACCTACTCTGATATTTGTCCTTTATCTATCACCCTCAATTTAAAGCTATGTCCCCTTGTGATAGCCATCACCATCCGAGGAAAAATGCTCTCACTTACACGCTATCTAATCCTTTGATCATCTTGTATGCCTCTATTAAGGCTCTTAACGTTCTTCTCTCTAAAGAAAAAGCCTCAAGTCCATCAGACTTTCCTCATAAGACCGTCCCTCCTTACCAGGCAAATCCTGGTAAAGCTCCTTTGCACCCTTTCCAATGCTTCCACATCCTTCCTATAATGCGGCAACCAGAACTGTACGCAATATTCCAAGTGTGGCCGCAGCAGAGTTTTGTACAGCTGCAACATAACCTCATGGCTCTGAAACTCAATCCCTCTACCAATAAAAGCTAACACACCATATGCCTTCTTAACAACCCTATCAACCTGGGTGGCAACTTTCAAGGATAAATGCACATGGACATTGAGATCTCTCTGCTCATCTACACTACCAAGAATCTTACCATTAACCCAGTACTCTGCATTCCTGTTGCTGCTTCCAAAGTGAATCACCTCACACTTTTCCGCATTAAACTCCATTTACCACCTCTCAGCCCAGCTCTGCAGCTATCTATGTTCCTTTGTAAACTGCAACATCCTTCAGCGCTATCCACAACTCCATTGCCCTTAGTGTCATCTACAAATTTACTAACCCATCCTTCTACACTCTCAATCAGGTCATTTATAAAAATGACAAACAGCAGTGGCCCCAAAACAGATCCTTGCAGTACGCCAGTAGTAACTGATCTCTAGGATGAACATTTCCTATCAACCACCACCCTCTGTCTTCTTATAGCTAGCCAATTTCTAATCCAAGCTGCTAAATCACCCTCAATCCCACAGCTCCGTATTTTCTGCAATAGATTACCATGGGGAACCTTATCAAGCAGTTTGCTGAAATCCATATACACCTCATCCAACTGTTTGGTCACCTTCTCAAAGAACTTAATAAGGTTTGTGAGGTACGACCTACCCTTCACAAAACCATGTTGACTACCCGTAATCAAATTATTCAATTTTAGACGATTATGAATCCTATCTCTTTTAATCCTTTCCAAAACTTTGCCCACAAGAGAAGTAAAGCTCACTGGTCTATAATTACCAGTGTTGTCTCTTCTCCCCTTCTTGAATAAGGGGACATTTGCCTTCCTCCAGTCTTCTGGCACTATTCCTGTAGATAATGACGACATAAAGAAAAGCCAAAGGTTTGCAATCTCCTCCCTGGCTTCCTAGAGAATCCTAGGATAAGTCTCATCTGGCCCAGGGGACTTATCTATTTTCACATTTTCCTGAATTGCTAACACCTCCTTCTTATGAACCTCAATCCTGTCTAGTCTAATAGCCTGTATCTCAGTATTCTCCTCAACAACATTGTCTGTTTCCTGTGTGAATATTGCTGAAAAATATTCATTTAGTGCCTCTCCTATCTCTTTGGACTCCACGCACAACTTCCCACTACTGTCCTTGACTGGCCCTAATCTTACACTGGTCATTCTTTTATTCCTGACATACTTATAGAAAGCTTTAGGATTTTCCTTGGTCCTACCTGCCAAAGACCTCTGATATCCCCTCCTGGCTCTTCTTAGCTTTCTCTTTAGGTCCTTCCTGGCTAATTTGTAACTCTCAAGTGCCCTAACTGAGCCTTCATGTCTCAACTTTCCATAAATCTCCTTCTTCCACTTGACAAGAGATTCAACTTCTTTAGTAAACCACGGTTCCCTTGCTCGACCACGTCCTCCCTGTCTGACTTTACTTACCAAAGATACGCAGTCGCTTTTCTTTGAACAAGCTTCATAATTCAATTGTGCCCATCCCTTGAAGTTTCCTTCCCCATCCGATACAATCTAAATCTTGCCTAATCGCATCATAATTGCCTTTCCCCCAGCTATAACTCTTGCCCTGCAGTAAATACATATCCCTTTCCATTGCTAAAGTAAACAAAACTAAATGTGGTCACAATTAATGATCTCAGACTTAAGGCACCCTAAAGTAGCAGTGACCACCATATTATTGAATTTTACATTCACTTTGAAAGGAGAAGATTGGGCTTCAGACTAATATATTAAACCTAAATAAGAACAATTATGTGGGCTTGAAAGGTGAGCTGTCTGAAGTGAATTGGCATACTAGGCTGGGAAGTTAGATCAATGGATATTTCAGATTATTCAGAATAAATATATTGTACATTAAAGAAAAATTCTAAATGAAGAATCCTTCATCTATGGTTAACTACAGAAGTTAAGAAAAATTTTCAAAATTAAGGATAAATCAAGTAATTGTGCAAAGATGAATGGCAGTTCAGATGGTTGGTCAGAATTTGAAGGATAGTGAAAACGACTAAAAGGTTAATCAGGGAGGAAGAAATTAGACTGTGATAGCAAGCTGTCTGGGAATGTCAAAACAGATAGCAAGAGTTTCTCCAGATATTTTAAAAAAAGGAAGAGTAAGTAAATCTCACCTCTACAGAGTGAGAATGGAGAGGTAAGATAGGTAGTAAAGAAATGGCATGTAAAATATGTTGCTTCTGCTTTCACTGTAGACGATACAACATGCATTTCTTTAATAGTTCTAAATCAGAAGGTGGGAGGAAGAGAGGAACAAAACTTTAATCATAAGGGAACTGATACCAAAAGAATTGATGGAACTCTGGACTGACAAGTGTCCCGATCTTGATTGATATCATCCCAGGATCTTTAAAAAGGTTGCTAATGAGGAAGTAGGTGCATTGATGCTAATTTTCCAAAATTATTTCATTCACGAAAGATTCACTTGGACTAGAAAATAGCAAACATAATCCCTCAATCAAGGGATAGAGGCAGATAACAGAAAACCATAAGCCAGTTAAGCTTGGTCCGACAGCCAGGAGCCCCTGCTCTGGGCAAACACGGCCACAGTCAATGACCGATGCCACTGAAAGTGTCCACATGTTGGGGCTGCTTGGCAAGAGTCACCTCTGACACTGCTCCGACCAATTTGACTCCAGTGAAACCTCCACAAAGAAAATGACGAAATGGTATCCAATTACTTTCTTTATAATCCTAGCAAAGACTTTCTGTAGCTTGGGTTGCTCCTTGATCCTGGACATCTGGTAGAGTTCCATACAGCAGCAGTCATGGCCTTCCAAATGTCACAGCGTTTCAAATTTAAAAATTGCCAACCTCTGCTTATCCAGCCCAGCTCTTGAAGTCATCCAAAATTCTGCTATGTATGTCTTAACTTTAAGCAATTTCTGTTCACAGAACCCAGCTAAACAATGCTCTAATTTTAAAATTCTCATCCTTGTTTACAAACTACTCCATGGCCTCATCCTACCCCAGTTCTGTAATGTCTTCCAGCATAAATCTTTGAGATATTTTTGTTCTTCCAATTCTGGCCTTTTGAGCATCTCAATTTTAATCACACTACCGCTGATGCCATGTCTTCAGCTGCAAAGGCACTACCCTGTGGAATTTCTTTATTTTCTACGTAAAACTAAGAAGGGGTCACTATACTACAATTACTGCAATGTTTAAAGTTTTGACTTTGTTCTTTGTTTCTACCTTGTTCTTAAGATTCTATACCCAAGTACGTGTCCCTAAGATGGTATCTTATGTGGTGACATCATTCACTTTCTTCTGTACTCCAATACTTTTGTACTTGAGTATTCAGGGTACCCTTCGTTGTTCAGTACTTCCTAGGGGCTGAAAAATTACGCCATGTTCTTCGTGACCTGCAACACATTATCAATGAAGATGAGCACCTCACCAAGACCTTCCCCACACCTCCACTACTTGCCTTTAAACAACCGCCAAACCTCAAACAGATCATTGTTCGTAGCAAACTGCCCGGCTCTCAGGACAACTCCATAGAACCCTGTCACGGTGGACGCTGCAAAACGTGTCAGATTGTGGACATAGATACCACTATTACGAATGGGAACACCTCCCACCATGTACATGGCAGGTACTCATGTGACTCAACCAATGTTGTCTATGTTATACGTTGCAGGCAAGGATGCCCGGAGGCATGGTACATTGGGGAAACAGAGCAAAGGCTATGCCAACGGATGAATGGGCACCGCACAACAATCAACAGACAGGAGGGTTCCCTCCCAGTTGGGGAACACTTCAGTGGTCCAGGACATTCAGCCTCGGACCTTCGGGTGACCATCCTCCAAGGTGGACTTCGGGACAGGCAGCAGAGGAAAGTGGCCGAGCAGAGGCAGATAGCTAAGTTCGGTACCCATAGGGAGGGCCTCAACCGGGACCTTGGGTTCAAGTCACATTACAGGTGATCACCATTGCACCACACACACACAGACACACACACTCTCACATACAGGACACAGGTACACACAGACATGCACACAGACACCCACACACACCC
>NC_057730.1:25899228-25926725 GCF_004010195.1 Chiloscyllium plagiosum
ATAATTTCAGTTACATCACACTGCAAATTTTTGCTATAAATTCTGTGTTACGATCGAGCCCTCCACAATCACCTGATGAAGGAGCGTCGCTCCGAAAGCTAGTGTGCTTCCAATTAAACCTGTGGGACTATAACCTGGTGTTGTGTGATTTTTAACTTTGTACTTGAGTATATGTGACAATAAAATCAAAATCAAACCCTAAACCTCTGTCTCTTTTTTGTCCTTAAAGGCACTCCTTAAAATCCGCCTCTGACCAAATCTTTGGTCACTTGCCCGATATCTCCTTATTTAGCTGTCCGAAGTTTTGTTTGATAACTCCACTCCTTTCCACATCTAACAATTGTGATGTTTTACCATGTTAAAGGTGTTACATAAATTCTAATAGTACTTCCGTTCAGTTGTACTTCAAATGCTGTAATATTGATACACAGTCCAGTTAAATTGATATTATGAATAAAAATAACCAAATTATATAACTCCTCCTTCACAAACAATTGAAAGATTTGGAAAATGTGCTATTCATCATACAGATTTTGGCAGGTTACTTATTATATGGAAGAAATACAGTATGGAGACAGATCCTTTGGTCCAACCAGTCCAGCCGAACATAATCCTGAACTAAACTAGAACCACCTGCCTGCTCCTGGCCCACATCCCTCCAAACCCTTTCTGTTCATGCATCCATCCAAATATCTTTTATACGTTATAATTGTACCCACATCCACCACTTCCTCAGGAAGTTCTGCCTAATCTTTTTATACTGGTGGATTTCCCCAACTGTAAGTTATGGTCTGTTGAGTATGATTGAAGTTTTAAAACATTCAGAAAATATGATATATTAAATATGTGA
Source organism: Chiloscyllium plagiosum (assembly GCF_004010195.1). NCBI lineage: Eukaryota > Metazoa > Chordata > Chondrichthyes > Orectolobiformes > Hemiscylliidae > Chiloscyllium > Chiloscyllium plagiosum. Next base: position 25,900,079 of record NC_057730.1, read on the forward strand.
CATAATGGAAAGAAAAGCTGTATTGTCACATATTTTAATACTAGTAGAACTCCAGTGGCATTGCTCACGATGGATCAAAAGGTATTGATCCAAGTAACAATCTAAAGAGCTTGAGTTTTTGTAGTTCTCGTTTCCCTTCATATCTTTGATTTTATTGTGTAACTACTGACAGCCGTCCCTGAATCTGCCTCTGTGCCAACCTGTACAGTGTAACCTCTTCATAAAAACTCTTCACCACTCCACCTTTCTCTCCTATGAGCTGTTCCTTGAAACCCATGTCTTTGGGCAAATTGTTAAACTTAATTCTCCCTGAAATGCGTCAGCATGTTATGTGTTAAAGGCACGAGATTCAAATTGTCACCAAAATGATGTTGCTTTCATGTGCGATGTAAGCATTACCGGAAGTGGGATGACTGCAGGGAGTGTGAGGGTTGTATATACACACACACACACACAAACACTTTATACCATTCAGCACCTGGAAACCTACTGCATTTTGTTAAAAATCTTTAATCCTTATCTCACATCCTCTTTTAATGAATAAAAACTTTTTATTACACGCTTGAATTGTGAGTTTTTTTTAAAAGATCGAAATACTTTTTAAACGTGATAGTTTTCAAACAACAAAAGATACATGTTCTAAATATCGTCCTCCCCTAACACAGAGGACAGAAGCGCGGCTGCTTCACAAAATGTAGCAGTTTCTCTCCAGCATTGGAGACAACTCATTAAAGTGCAGTCACATCAGCAGAACGCAGGGCTAAGCAGCACTAACAAAGTTTACACAATGTATTTTCACCTCGTGGACTAAGTGAGGGGAACACATACTCTCTCCGGGGAACGTGGGATGATTTCCTTTAACGTCAGGTCAGCACAGGAACAGAGACAGACTGTGTATGTGTGTGAGAGAGAGACTGCGCAGAAGATGCAGCAGTAACTTGTCCTCACTCACTTTCATTCAACGGCTTCGGTCTCTATGTCTGTGCAGCTTCAGGTAGGAATCGCCAGAAAATCACTTATCCATGTCTTCCTTCCCCCCCCACTCTATAGACATCAGTAAGCAGACAGAATTGGGCAGTCCACTGCTTTTATTTTTAATTGTTTTGTTTTGGAGAGGGAAGGGCTGGGTGTCTGCTTTTGACAATGTGAAACTTGAGTCTGGTTCCTTTGTCGGATTTCGAGTTCGTTCGAGCGGTGACTGTGTCTTTTATTGACTCCCGAGTGAAATGGGGTTTGTTGTGTGTTGCGGATCGATAATTATAAATTGGGGTGGGGTGTGTGTGGAGTGCTTTCTTTTCTTCTTCGTTCCCAAGTCTCTGCTCTTCGCGCCCAAATGGGGGAAGCCCGCGTAAGATCCTGAATCTTTCCGCGAAATGTTGAAGAAATTCTTGCCCTCCCCGAGCCAGTCAGCTTGTGGAGGAGCTGAAGTGGGGGACGCTGCCCAGGGGGTTGTTCTCAATGCGTGGGCAATGAATAACTCGCCATTCCTCTACCTTCGGCATTGAGTTACAACCTTCTCCTTAATCCCTCAGCACAACAAAACCTCGCCCTGAATCTTGGTGTGTGTGTTTTTTAAAAGTCTCTGTGAAAGGTATTCTGCATCTATTTCCTCGGTTGACCGCCTCACGTTAGCAGTATCTGCACCTCCTTTAAAACTCCAGTCCTTTAGCTGAGCAGTCCCGATTGAAAATGTCTGCTCGGACTAACATTGCGCTTAGTACTTTTGTTTGTTTTCTACAGCATTAAAAAACAAAATAGTCCCCCCCCTTTTTAAAAGAACATTTAAAGTACTTGCTGGATAGTGCGGGAAGCTGTGTCTCACTCCTGACATAGTTGGTTTTGATTAACACCAGTATAGGATTAGAATGGGTAGGATTTGTACGCAATCTGCTGTTATGGAGCCTCGAAACTTCACTTCAGAAGCTGAAGTGCCGAGTTCCCCACTGGAGTTACCTTATTTCCCTTTCGGTGCTAGATTGAAGAAAAACATTTAAAAATCTGCAAATACTTTTCCACACAAAAAGAACTCTCAGAATTTGAGTAGTGCTAAGGGAGTTTGGAGTGGTCTGGAGGGGGAGAGTTGGTAATGCCAGGAACACCCATTGTGAAAGTGAGGTGCTGTTGTGGTGAAGCCTGAACGTAGAATGGTGTCTGATGAACAGTGGATTCAATGTGTAGAAATGATAGCGAAGTGATCCTCACCTGGGAGCATTCTTCACTTATTAATATAGGTGTAGCTGCAACACATTTAAAAAATAGAAGTACATGAATTTACAATGAGCAAATAGACCATTCAGCCCAATAAGGTCGAAAACAGTTGTTTGATTGTCAACCGATCCACTACGTCAAATAGTCCCTCATTAATAACCTGGATATTGTTGATGCACAGGTTCATTGCTTTGATTTGCCAAGACTTCTCCGAGAAAGCATCCTCATACCTGTGACCTCCACCACTGAAAAAGACAAGGGTAGCATGTGCATGGGAACGCTGACGTGACTTGTATACATACATTCCTTTGTAATCACTGGGTTCACATCCTTGAAGTCTACCGAGCAACACTGTGGGAGCAACATGAACACAACTGCAACTGCCCTTGAAGGGTGCTCACCACATCGTCAGAGCAGCTAGAAATAAACATACCTTGCTATCCTTTGTAAAAATAAAACAAATATTTCTAGTTCAGGGCATTGGATTTTGGTTCTCGATTTTACAGCAGATGATCAGGCTTTCTTCACTGGTTCAATATTTATAGACAATGATACGTTATGAAACAATTTGTCAGATTGTAATGGCAGATATGTTAGCAGGACATGTCTTGGTGCATTTCTCATTAGTTTAGATATTTAATCAGGCTGTTCAGAATTAATCTAACAGATCTCTGAAACAGGTGTGACTTGAACCCATGCCTTATGATCCAGAGGTAGGGATGTTACCATCGCCCCACAAGGTCCCATCTAATTTGTTTGTTTCTTTATAGTTGCTTTGAGGTTTTAAGATGCACATGTGTTGTTCCTCTTTGTTCAGAGATGATGGAGTAATTACATAGTATCTAAAGAGAATTGGAGCATTACGGTATTTTATACATTAGTATTTCATAGATTTTAATACCACAATTTGTAATTTTTGTGTATGCATTAGTTCAACTAGTTACACTCATTAAAATATTCTTAGTTTGTTAATGGATGTATTAGAGCAGTTTGTAATAGCTGCATCTTTTTCTTCATTAATGGGATGCTGACATCACTGGCTGGGCAGCATTTCTTGCCTGTCCTGGGTTGCCCTTGAAGGAGGTGGTGAGCTGCCCTTTTGAACTGGTGCAATCCATTTGGTTTATTAGGCTGTTTTTCATTAGATTTATTAGATTTTTGCTCTATTTTTCTGTTGTAATAAGTAACTACAACTATGTGCAGCTACTAGACTGCTCCATCTCAGCCAAATATTCATCTTGGTTTTTCTTGTCACATTTAAAACCATAACATTCTCATGTAGCCATGGCAAGGTCCTGACCTCTATTCCCCTGAACCGGAGAGATATCGACTTGAATATTTATGATTTGGAAATGTTGGTGTTGGACCGGGGTGTACAAAGTTGAAAATCGCACAACACTAGGTTATAGTCCAACAGGTTTATTTGGAAGCACTAGCTTTCGGAGCGCTGCTCCTTCATTAGGCGGTTGTGGAGTATAAGGTCATAAGATACAGAATTTATAGCAAAAGTTTACAGTGTGATGTAACTGAAGTTATATATCAAAAAATTCTATACATTTTTATTATAAATTCTGTGTCTTATGATCTTATACTCCACAACCACTTGATGAAGGAGCAGTGCTCTGAAAGCTAGTGCTTCCAAATAAACCTGTTGGACTATAAATTGGTGTTGTGTGATTTTTAACTTTGACTGGCTAAACCGACTGTCTGCTATAAATATTCAAAGTCAAATATGCCATGACCATGACCACCTCCATGATTATTGATCAGCCTGCAGTCTTTGACATGGTTAACCACGTCATCCGGCTCCAGTGTTCTGCTCTGTTATCTGGGTGGGGCTGCCCTTACCTGGTTCCATTCTTCTGTGTGTGTGTGTGTTAAGTTTCAGAATAACCTCCTGATTAGTTAAAACATTCATTTATTTTAGTTTTATGCACCTAAGTATCAACATTCTACACTTGCATTAACTTTTGTAGATTGAACCGTTGGTGGAGGCTATCACCTGTGTAAAATGTTAAAATTGCTTGATTGTACCCCATTGGTGATGACTGCTGCGAGAGGGTCACTGTAGAGAACCTTTACCCATCTTATAAAGGCTTTGCCCAAATCAAACTGCTCTAGAGTATAGAAAAGGTATAGCCATTCAACTTAGTCAAATGCCTTCTCTGCATCTAGAAAAATCACCAATCCCTGTATTGACTGTTGTTGACAAGCTTGAATTACATTTAGCAGCCCCCTAATATTATTTGAGGATCTGCGGCCCTTTGTGAAGCCCATCTGGTCCTCTTTACCAGTAGAAGGTAACACAATCACCAGCCTTAAGGCAATAATCTTAGAGAGGATTTTAAAGTCCACATTTAAGAGTGAGATGGGCCTGTATGAAGCACAGTCTTCTGAGTCCTTCCCTTTTTTAAGAATAAGAGAAATATTGGCCTCAGTGCTGGCGGGAGACGATCATGACTGTACGAGTCATTGGATGTGTTGAGCATTGGGCCTGACAATATGCTAATAAATTCCTTATAAAATTTGCTGGGAAGTCCATCAGGACCGGGCACCTTTCCAATCTGAAGCTGCTTTGCAGCCTCCTGCACCTCTTGCTCTGATAAGGGGCATTGAGAAAAGACTGTTGTTTGGGGGTCACGCCTGGGAGCTTCAAATTCTTGAAAAAGGATTCCATCTTGGCCCACTCCTCCTCCCAACCCTCAGATTGGTATAACTTAAAGTAAAATCTCTGGAATGCCATATTAATCTTTTTGGAATCACATGTTGGGTTCCCAGACATAATGGCCTGAGGGGCACTCCTTTTCCTGGCGAGATATGCTAGGTATTTGCCCGGCTTGTCACCATGCTCATATAACCTTTGCTTTGCGAAAGTAAGCTCCTTTGCTGTCTGCGTGAGCATGTAATTCAATACAGGCCACAGCGCCGTAATCCTCTGTAGCTTGACTAATGAGGGCCTGTCAAAGTAAGCCTCCTTGGTTGTTGTTAACTGTGCTTCGAGGAGACATTGCTGCTCACCTGTCTGCCACTTCCTACTGGCAGCAATGGACATAACTAACCCTCTCGCATATGCTTTGGTAGTTTCCAAAAGGACCAACAGGCTACTAACTGAGCCTAATGTCTAGGAATGCCCAAAATTCTCTTGAAGTACTCCATAAACTTACTATCTTTAAGGATAAAGGGATCCATTCGCCAGTGCCTCAAACCCCCTGTAACATCCCTAATCTTAACCAACAGGTGCACTGGAGCGTGATCGGAAATGGTAATATTACCAATTGTACAAGATGTCACCAAGTCCAGGGTTGCCACAGGGGTCAGAAAAAAAATCAATCCTGGTGTGACATCTGTGTGGATTGGAAAAAAAATGTAAAATCCTGCCTATAGGGTGGAGCCTCCTCCAGACGTCCACCAACTCTAACTCCACACACAGATCCACTAATTGTTTAGTTTGTACAGCAGGTATCGGGGGGGCCTTTGTGCAACCTGTCTACTGTGGGATCCACGAGACAAGTAAAATCTCCCCCATGATGATATGCCGAGGCTCGAGACTGATCAGTTTAGAGAACGCATCAACCAGGAATTTGAGGGGATGAACCGGAGGATAATAAACATTTAAAACACTATATTCTTCCCTGCTTTTCAGGGCTTTGACAATTACAAATCTCCCGTGTGTGTTTTAACACACATTAGTAACTTAAATGAAAGCTTCTTCCTCACCAACATAGCCACTCCCCTACTTCTGGTATTAAAAGATGAAAAGTAAACCCGATCAAAGCCATTCTGCTGTAGTTTCAAATGCTCCCTATCATCCAAGTGTGTCTCCTGTAACAAAGCAATATCCACCTTCTCCTTTCTAAGACTCAAAAATACGTTCTTCCTCGTAATTGGTGAGTGACTCCCCTTGATATTCCAGGTACACCATTTAATCAAGTCATTAGACATAACCTTCTGCAGTAGCATTTAGATTCCAGAGAGGAGTATCTCGCACCACAGATCGCTGAGCCTTAGTGTCACAAGATCCATCGAACGTAAACTAAAACCACTACAGTTAACAAAGCTTTCGAAGACTATATACAACAAAATCAACATATAAAGTGCACACAGTGCTGGATAGGGGAATTCACCCCCTGACCAAAGGGGGCATCTACACATCCCAATACACCATGGAATAGCAATGTGAATAAAAAATTTTTTTAAAAAAAGGTAAATTCCCCACCCATCCTTTGGTATAACTTAGAAATTGAAAGTACACATCTCAACCACCACCAAACATAGTTTAGACCAGATTATTACCAATAAGAAAGATAGGAAAAGAAAGCCCTGACTGGATTTTCTCTTTTTTATTAAAAAAAATACCCAAACAACACGAGTATTTGTACATACTAAATTGTTCAGATTAAGTTAGATTTGTCCACAAAGTCTCTCGCCTTCTCCGACGTGTCAAAGAGATGTACAGATCCATTTAAGGTGATCTGAAGCACCGCCAGATACCTTGGAGAGTACTGGATCCCAAGCTCCCTCAGTCTTCTCTTGACACAGTCATATGATTTTTTCTGTATCACCACTGCTGAGAAGTCCTGGAAGAATATGATCTAAGAGTCCTTGTAAACTAGGGCCTTCGGATCTTTCCCCTGGATTCTGGAAGCTTCCACAATTCTCTCCTTATCTCTATAATGATGAAACTGCACTAAGATAGGACGAGGATGTTGATCCAGAACTGACTTCCACGCCGTGACCAGGTGAGCCCTCTCGATCTTCAAGCCTCTCATTCCAGGCTTCAAGTTAAGGGATTTCGGCAACCGGTCCTGAATAAATTCTGCCAGCTCCTTAAATTCCTTACCCTCCTTCAAACTGACGATCCGAATATTTTTTCTCCTACCTCTGTTATTAGTCAAGCAAATTACGGACCTGTCTCCAGGGCCTGGATCCGATCCTTTGAGGAATCGGTATCAGCTTCCACCATTGCGACTCTGTGTTCTACCTGATCTGTCCTTTTCTCCAGGTCTGCCAGCTACAGTTCATGCGTCTGTAGCATAATAGATATTGGGGCCAGCTTCTCTATCTGCTTACCCAACATCTCGTGAGACTTCGCGAGTTCCTTCACCAGGGCCTGGTAAATAATCAAGTCCGAGGATCCTGCAGACTGGGCAGTGGGCTCGGCCTCAGACGCTCCTCCTTCTTCGGAATCCCTGGATGGCGAAAACCAAGATCAGTTGATTTTTAAGTTTTCTGGGACTCTATGACCTTTCCAGAGTCCCAGGATATCGTGGTGATCTGGGTAGGGCGAGTTAAAAGTTTGTCCCGCTTGTGCTGCGGAGCTCTGCGACACGATCTTCCTAGGTCGCCGCCATCTTGGATTCCTTTTTTTTTGTTTTGAGTATCTATTTCTGCTAGTCTTATGCCGCCTCTTGAGTTGGACCTTTTAATCAGTTTTGAATCAGGAATAGTTTTGTTCTTTGGGCACTGACCACAAGGAACTGACTGAGATTGAGCACTCATTTGAATAGCCATTTTACATGAGGTTTATCAGTCAGCCGAGTTTGATTCCTGGGCATTAGAAATGAAAAGTACATATTTAATCAGTCCATGTTTCTATCTGGTAATAATTTAATGTTTTAATTTAACAAAAGAAATTCTGAGAATAAATTAATGTTAGTAATGTAGTCTTTGCATGGTATAATTTTTAAGGTCCTTTATGAATTAATAAAAGAACTAACAGGTAAGCTAACTAAAAGAATTTCATTAATAAAGCAAAGTGCATTGACTTTAAGTCTAGATTTAGCAGAGAAAAAGGGCCCTGATGATTGGTTTGTGGAAGCAATTTTAAGTAAACTCAACAGTTGAGTAAACTATCATTATTGAATTACATTCTGTTTGATAGACCAATATTAGTTATTTTTGTTGTTGGTCTGTGAGCATTGTAGTCAAGACCAACATTTATTGTCCATTCCTAACTGAGTTGCCTTCTTGAATTGTTACAGTCTGTATTGTGTTGATGAAACTTGCACTGCTTTTTTTTTAGTAGTTTAATGCAATGGAGTGGTTTGCTAGGCCATTTCAGAGGGCAGCAAAGAGTCAGTCACACTGCTGTGGATCTGCAGGTGAACACAGGCCACATTCGGTGAGGGGGTAGATTTCCTCCTCTGAATGACTTCGGATTAAATATTACAATCGAGCATGCTGAAAGTTAAATTTTGGTTTGTTCAAGATCAGCTGCAGGACTTTAGGACATTATTTATATGGTCATTAGTGGAGCACTTTTGATTGTCCTTCATAAAAGGACTGTCAGTTTCCTTGAAGCCTTGAACACTATTTAACCCTCAACTGGAAAAAAAAGGGTTCTTCACCAAATTAGTGTCAGAAGTCCTCGCTGTGCACAATATCTCTCCTGCATGGCCAACATAAGTGATTGCTCTCAAATAATTCATTGACTGTGAAGAGTATTTTGGACATGTGAAAGGTATTGAATGCTCTGTTTCTTTTTCAAAAGTTTTGTTAAATTGTACTCATTAGATATAAGTTTACTATTCACAGTCGACATCTGTTTTGCAATAACATTATTAAAGCGTTGGACACTGTCATTGAGGTGCTGGATGAGTGTTCTTAGCCTAATGTTTATGTGAAACGTGTCTCTATCAGTTTTTAAGCTTAAGGGCTACACAATACATGTTGCTGCCATCCCCCTCCCAACCTGAATTATATACACACCCTTCACTATCTGCATGATTGTTCGTCATTGAATAGCACATTGACCACTTTGGGGAACGTTAAGAGTCCACCCGTAGGGATAGAAGATTCCCTTCCCTGTAGTAAATGGGTGAACAGTTGGATTTTTCCAACAAAATATTAGATTTTGTGGTTATTTGTTTTTCTGATATTGCTCCACAGGATCAATTTCACAACTTAGTGGAATTTCAACTCTGAAAGCAAAATAGTTTGTCTGGTTTCTTAACTGCTATATAAGCACATTCTTGCATTGGCATGTCAATCATCAAAAGTTCTTCAGATTATGACAATGCTACTGCAGACAAAATCAAACACAAAATGCCTTATAATATTGATTCCACTGAGAATTACGTAAATTAAGGTGCTGATGTTTGCTTTGCTTGGACACTTTGGAATTTCTAAAATGGGTAGTAACTGGAGGAATGGAAATAAAAATTTGAGTAATGTGAGTGTGTAAGCTTCCTATTTTTCATGGTGACTGGAACTCCAAAGTGCAAAAAAACCCTGACCACAGTTAATATGGTTGAGAAGTTGAGATCATGAATACCACTTGATACTTGTGCAGCCATGTCAAATTCACAGTTTTAAATTATTATTTTACCAGTCACACCATTGCAATTGTAAGAAGAACACAAATATTTCTGATATTATAATATTCACTGGAGCTTTTGTGGTTTGAAAGAACACATTCAATAGTTGAAAAATAACCTGTTAATGCACCATGTAAATATTTTATTTGGTGACTTAAGTAATAAGTAAACATAAATAGAACCTGATTTCATATTTCTTCTAACACAAATTTAAAAGGTGAAGAATGCTACTTAGAATTTTCCAGAGCGCTGTGAAATTGGGGATATTTTTAGAATAGTTTGAGAAATCTGTGACACATGTTTGGCTATAGAGTCTCCTTGTTGTGGTTCTGTTCGCCGAGCTGGGAATTTGTGTTGCAGACGTTTCGTCCCCTGTCTAGGTGACATTCTCAGTGCTTGGGAGCCTCCTGTGAAGCGCTTCTGTGTTGTTTCCTCCGGCATTTATAGAGACAAACCACTATAAATGCTGGAGGAAACAACACAGAAGCGCTTCACAGGAGGCTCCCAAGCACTGAGGATGTCACCTAGACAGGGGACGAAACGTCTGCAACACAAATTCCCAGCTCGGCGAACAGAACCACAACAACGAGCACCCGAGCTACAAATCTTCTCACAAGCTATAGAGTGTCCTATTTCTTCTTGGTCACTGAAATTCCAGCGTGAAACAGTTCCAATAAAATGTAGCCTGACATCCATTAACTGTGGTTGACAAATTAGGATCATTGCCTTTTTTTTTTAAATTCAGGAGCTAAGGGTGTCTTTAGACCAAAATTAGCAATCTGAAACACAGCATGTTCTTTTTGAAGTGAATTGTGCTAGATGCCATTTTGGTGAGACTATTGGTGCACACTCGGGTGAACTGGTTTCACAAGAATGTTGAATGGACATATGACCATGTCAATCAGCACGCAATGCTGATTTATTGCTATTGGTGTACTTTTCTTGGTACTTCACGTTTCAGGTAGTGCACTCTCTTCACACCCATAACTGACTATGTATTCAGAAGCTGGCAAGACCCTTTCACACCAGCAGTATTTAATTGGATGTGCTTTCTCTCAGTTCATTAGTTGCTGGTTGAATTATTCTGAATGTTTTTTAAAATCCACAAGAATTCTGTGTTTTTCTATAGTTCTTTCAAACCGTAAATATCATCAAGAAGTGATGTGCCAAAGCATGTAGTTTGCTGACTTCTGCACTCTGCAGAAACCAGTTGTCCCCAGAAATGAAGTAGCCATTTCCCTTAGAAATACAATGTGATTTGGAAAATGAAGAAAAAACAGAGCAGCACAAGATTCTGGAAGGGAAAAAGGGAACTCAGTTTCGGACCATGCCTGCCCACAGCATTAAAGCAGCGCTTGCTAGTTTTATCTCTACCATTGACCATAGCTTTCCCAATAGTAGTCAGTCCTATTTGCTTCATGGAATCAGCCACGATCCTATTGAGCAACAGAGAAGGTTTGAGAGCCTAAACTGCCGCCTCCTGTTCCTATTATGGACGTGGAGGTAGTCTATTCCCCCTCCATTAGCTCCTCCTGCCTCTGGTTGTGTGACTTGCATGAGAAAAAATGAGGCTGAGAGTGTCCAGCGATCTGTAAAGTTCCCTTAGGGTGTTCTTTATTTCAATAGCTCATGTCTCATTCTTCTAAGAGCTAATTTGTATATGTCTACCCTGTTCAATCATTTTTCATGTGATTGACTCTGTTTCCTTTTCTGAACTGTTTCTAAAACAGTCATATCCTTTTTCAAATCCTCTGTGGACTCTTTAACTTTGACAATGCAACAGTCAGCATTCTGGGAGTGCCTATTACCAAAAAGAAGTGCAGTGATTCAAGAGGGCAGCTCACTGTCACCTTCTGAAGAGCATCTGGGGATGGGCAGCTAGCGAAACCCACATTGGATGAATGAATAAAAAGCAGACAGTATGTTCCTACTTATTTTGGAGCCAATGGCAACTTTTAGCTTTCTGTGTTTGACTCCTTCATCAGTTTGAAATAACCTTTTACAGTATTGTTCTTATGTTGTACAGCTATGCAAACTGTGTGTGGGAAATCATGTCTCACAAACTGGATTGAGTTTTTTGAGGAAGTAACAAAGAGGATTGATGAGGGCAGAGTGGTAGATGTGATCTATATGGACTTCAGTAAGGCGCTTGACAAGGTTCCCCATGGGAGACTGATTAGCAAAGTTAGATCTCATGGAATACAGGGAGAACGAGCCATTTCGATGCAGAACTCGCTCAAAGGTAGAAGGCAGAGGGTGGTGGTGGAGGGTTGTTTTTCAGACTGGAGGCCTGTGACCAGTGGGGTGCCACAAGGATCGGTGCTGGGTCCTCTACCTTTTGTCATTTACATAAATGATTTGGATGCGAGCATAAGAGGTACAGTTAGTAAGTTTGCAGATGACACCAAAATTGGAGGTGTAGTGGACAAAGAAGGTCACAACAGGTCATGTTGCGGCTGTACAGGTCATTGGTTAGGCCACTGTTGGAATATTGCGTGCAGTTCTGGTCTCCTTCCTATTGGAAAGATGTTGTGAAACTTGAAAGGGTTCAGAAAAGATTTACAAGGATGTTGCCAGGGTTGGAGGGTTTGAGCTATAGGGAGAGGCTGAACAGGCTGTTTTCCCTGGAGCGTTGGAGGCTGAGGGGTGACCTTATAGAGGTTTACAAAATTGTGAGGGGCATAGGGTGTAGGTTTGCTCGCTGAGCTGTCGATTTGATATCTGGACGTTTCATTACCTGGCTAGGTAACATCATCAGTGGTGATCTCCAAGTGAAGTGACCTTCACTTGGAGGTCGCCACTGATGATGTTATCTAGCCAGGTAATGAAACATCTGGATATCAAACTACAGCTCAGCGAGCAAACCTACACCCTAAACCTCAACCTGAGCTACAAACCTTCACAAATATGAGGGGCATGGATAGGGTAAATAGGCAAAGTCTTTTCCCTGGGGTCAGGGAGTCCAGAACTAGAGGGCATAGGTTTAGAGTGAGAGGGGAAAGATATAAAAGAGATCTACGGGGCAGCTTTTTCACACAGAGGGTGGTACGTGTATGGAATGAGCTGCCAGAGGAAGTGATGGAGGCTGGTACAATTGCAATATTTAAGAGGCATTTGGATGAGTATATGAATAGGAAGGGTTTGGAGGGATATGGGCCAGGTGCTGGCAGGTGGGACTAGATTGGGTTGGGATATCTGGTTGGCGTGGATAGGTTGGACCAAAGGATCTGTTTCCATGCTGTACATCTCTATGGCTCTATGGTTATAAACAGATGTTGAACTAATTGTACCAAGTAACTTTGTTCATGTTTGATATCAGTGGATCAGATTTTCTGAGGAATGACTCATTACTGAGACTAGATTTCAACCAGGATTCCATCAGGAATGTGGAGCCGTACTTCCAATCCGACAGTTCTTTTCACATTCCAGAACTGTTAGGGGAAAGCAAGTCCCACCCCTTTTTAACAACAGTCAGCTGCCAAATTCTGAAATGTACATGTCCTGACACGCACTTTGACAAGTACTATCGAAGGGTGAGTATATAAGGTATGATGATAAGGTGCAAGGAGGGTTGGGTGTCAGATGGGTTGGAAGGGGTTAGTTGCCAGTAAATAGTGTGCCAGCTGGGGAGGGGGTATTGTGCCAAGTAAGATATCAGCAGGGGAGGGAGCAACGTGCAAAGTGACAATGGGGGCAGCTGAGTGTTTAGAGTGGGTATGAAAAAATTCCCTCTGGTCGGGGTGGGGGTGCAGGCCAAGCCTTGTGGAGATCCTGGAAGGTAAAGTCTGAAGGGGGAGTGGAGATTTGGGATGGGATAAGGCTGGGGTGTCAGCACAGTGGGAGTTGGTGGCGGGTTTATGTGTCATCACCTGATTTTATTTTTAATGGAGACTTGTGTAGGATCCCAGGCATAGAGGAATTACCCAGCAGAAATATTCAATGTCTTGGGCAATTCCTTCAGACTGTGATATGGTGGAGTGTCCCCATGCGTGACTCCCACCTGCAGCCACAACATGACTATATCTGGCCATTGGAAAATCTGCCTGTATGTTCTATGTACTGTGAAGGAAACCAGGCATTTCTCCCCCATTGTTATTCTTTTTCTATTTTGGGATATGTGTAAGGCAGACATGGATTGCATCCAGATCAAGAGTGAGGTTCATTGTTACTACTGCTAGTTCTCTCTGCTACACAAGAAAACGAGGGGGTGGAAACCAATTCTTCTATATGTTTTATAAAAATCAAGAAGTTAGATTGCTTAAAGGGGAGGAACTGGCATCTTTCAAACTTAAGTAGAAGCAGTTGCAGACAATGTATAAATGTTTTAGTAAACTCCTTGGGCTAATGGATGTTATTATTGCAGCATCTGATATCAACATTGAGCCTCTCTGCTTAGTTATAGAACAGTTAATTGCAAAGGGAACCTAAGTTTCATACGGTTCAACAATATGACTTAGCTCAAACTCTGAAGGGGCTGTAATTGCATCTGTGCAGCAACTCCCCCTCCATATTGCAGTATCTGCCATTCAAAAATAGCTTGTGTGAACTTCATGATATTACATGATGAGACAGTATTAAAATGAACTGTTCATTCTTGAAACTCACGCCATTTATAATTGCTGCACAATTAGTGGCCATGCCTTCATTTGCCTCGGCTCCAAGCTCTGGAATTTAATTTCCCCCTGCCACCCACTTACCCACCTGTGTATCTACCAATGTGTCTCCACGTCTTTACCTTGCATTCCTCTCTTTATTTAAGACATTTATTAAAATGTGCCTACCTCTTCCTCCCAAGCGTTTTTGATGATCTGAGGTAATAACTCCTAATATGGCTCTGCATCATAATTTTTTTATAATGATCTTGGTGAAGCTGTTTGGGATATTAAGATGCTATGTAAACTTAATTTGTTGCTATAGCCTCTGAGTTGTATTTCGAATTAGAGACAGATTTTGTGACTGCTTTACTCCCTTGTTCATTGAGATCACCCAGACTGTTCCCACACAGTTGTTTAAACCAGAAAGCACGACAGCTTCCGACAATTTTTATTTCTTTTAACTGAGATGGAGGAACTTAATTTTAAAGGAAGGAAATATTTTTAACTTATTGGACAGATTTGTCTTAAAGTAATAATAATTGTAAAATTACACTTGGTTGTTATTTAGTTAACTAAATGATTGGTCATAAGGGCAGAGGACATCGTAGAGAAGATTTGAAAATGAGCCACTATTCTGCTTCCTTACATGTGTTTGCTTCCAGTTATTGTACTGAACACTTATTGAAACAATTGTAACTAATTGGGGATCCAGTTCGTCCCATCATCAACGTCACTAAATTGGTAAATACAAAATACTTGTACAGAATATTCCCAGTTGAATCCTATAATTGGATCTGGGATTATGAAAGTATTTGCTGTATGAATACAGTAATGTTCTTAACTTGACTTCAACAGATTTTTTTGGAACCATATTTGGCTAAAAATAGTTTTGGTCCTCATCCTTTTGCAGTCCAAATTAATTAAATTACAAAATTTTTTTTTATTGTGACAATAAGTCAGCTTGACTCATCAGTGGTATGCTCTCATTTGGAGATAATTGCGTGTGGGTCAAACCCCACTCTTGAGTTGATCCTGTACTCTGGGGTGTCAATCCAGGGTAGCATGGCTACATTCTTGAGCTGCCATCATTCAAGTTGAATGTAGAAACAAAGACCACTTCAGTCCCCGAAGTTTCTGCTTTCTGTGTGACCATGGCTGAGCTACAGTCTCGCTCCAAAATCCATTAATAAGTTTTGATGAACAAAAAAAGTCTGTTTTAAAATTCACGATTGATATGTGTTAATTGCCATTTGTGGAAGTGTTCCAACTTTTTTGACTTTTTGTATCCAGAATTGTTTCCTAATTTCACTGAAAAATTTTTGACTTCAATGTTTAGGCTACATCCACCCCAAAAAAACCCCACCAGAAATAGTTTCATTTTATTTATCCCATTTTCCCCCCTCAATTTCTTAAATTTCAATCAAATCATCTCTTAATCATAGGAAAAGCTTTAGTTTCTATAAATTAACCCTTGAAATCCAAGTATAAGTATCACTGTGGTAAAACTACTCTATGTTCTCACTTCAGCACCATAGAGTCATAGAGATGTACAGTATGGGAACAGACCCTTCGGTCCAACCTGTCCATGCCGACCAGATATCCCAACCCAATCTAGTCCCACCTGCCAGCACCCGGCCCATATCCCTCCAAACCCTTCCTATTCGTATACCCATCTAAATGCCTCTTAAATGTTGCAATTGTACCAGCCTCCACCACTTCCTCTGGCAGTTCATTCCATACACGTACCACCCTTTGTGTGGAAAAAGTTTCCCCTTAGGTCTCTTTCGTATCTTTCCCCTCTCACCGTAAACCTATGCCCTTTAGTTCTGGACTCCCTGACCCCAGGGAAAAGATGCTGTCTATTTATCCTATCCATGCTCCTCATAATTTTGTAAACCTGTATAAGGTCACCCCTCAGCCTCTGACGCTCCAGNNATTCGTATACCCATCTAAATGCCTCTTAAATGTTGCAATTGTACCAGCCTCCACCACTTCCTCTGGCAGTTCATTCCATACACGTACCACCCTTTGTGTGGAAAAAGTTTCCCCTTAGGTCTCTTTCGTATCTTTCCCCTCTCACCGTAAACCTATGCCCTTTAGTTCTGGACTCCCTGACCCCAGGGAAAAGACTTTGCCTATTTAGCCTATCCATGCCCCTCATAATTTTGTGAACCTCTATAAGGTCACCCCTCAGCCCCTGACGCTCCAGCAAAACAGCCCCAGCCTGTTCAGCATCTCCCTATAGCTCAAATCCTCCAACCCTGGGGGAATCCTGAGGTGTGACAATGAAAAGTCACTCACATTCCATGAGCTGGTTTTAACTGAGCACTGAGATCATAGCAGCACCCTGTAAAATAGTCAGGGGGTGGTGAGTCTGTTGCCTAACAACACCTCAGTGGGTCCCCTGTTGGACAAGGCTGATCTACAAGATGCACTGCAGCAACACTTACCAACTCTACAACCTATATCATTTACCAAAGGATATGTGGGAACACTACCACCTCCAAGTTCCTCACCAGGTCCCACTCCATCTGACTTTAACTATATTGCTATTCTTTCATTGTCTCTGGATCAAAATTCTGGAGCCCCCTTCTTTAACATTATTGGAAGAATACGCAAACCAGATGGGTTGCAGTGGTCCAAAGACCACCTTCTCTAGGATAATCGAGAATGGGCAATGCATACAGGGCTGGACAGCGATGCCCACATTCTCTGATAGAGAATGTAGAAATCTTCATGGATAAGAAAAGATGCTTGATACTATCTTAAAAGATTTGCATTTGTAGCCCCACAACAAACATGGTTAATCTCTTACTAACCATTTTGGAGTCATCAATTGCCCTTTGAACTACTGTGACAATGGAAGAGTGTAAGTAGCCAAGTGTAAGAAGACTACAGTGTTAATTGCATTTGCCTCAGAACTTTTAAACTGCATGGTTGATTTCTTTTCAACTTGGAGACCCGGGCAGTCTTTTCTTCCTTGAAACTTTCAAGAACAAAGGATTTAAACAGCTTGTCTTTTCCATAGACTTTGTGTACTTTCAGTGTACATTTGTGTCCACATCTTCGGTTACTCACTGTGAGAAATGGACCTCACTCGGGCAATGATAAGTGCTACTGGGTTTGTCTTCCCATATGTGTGCATCTTGCCCCATTCCCCCCTCCTTTGGTGAAAATAGGGCTGGTTAGAAGTGGGTGGGACTTCTGAGTCTGAGCTCCCAGTGCCATTTTGTCCTCAGGCATGCAGTTTCTGTAAATCTGATCATATGGGGCTCAGAATTAACATTGCTGCAGGCAGGTTAAATGGTGAGTTAGGTCAGGTGAGTAGTATGGGCAAGCTGGGGTTGACCAGCCAGATGTGAGGGGAACCTGGGGTAGAACAATGAACTTGACTGGGAAGGGGTTTGCACTTTGGGCCTGTTCGAAGGCCACACAGTTAGACCTGCTGAGCTGGATACTTGCTGTGTACTGTCTTGCCACTGATTTAATCCTAGCAGAGATGGGAGGAGTGACTGTTAATTGTCCCCTTATGGCCTCCTTAAAAAGCCATTTCCAGGCCTCAACATGGCCCTTATGTGGATGGGAACATGTCTCGCTGTCTCCCCTGCTAGTAGTAGAATTCTAGGAGGGGTGGTGGGTTTAGTGTCTGTGGACGCTCCACCCCTACTTGCATTCAATTAGCCTCTTGAGTTTTTCTGTCGTTTTTTCTGTGTCTGTTTTTTAACTGGACCTGCAAGTGTCTTTGGATTTCCAATGTTTCTAGCTTTCCACCTAAATGGTCAGATGGAATTTGGCTTAGGTGGATGCAACAGATAGTGTGCTCTGTGACAAGTAACAGCAAATAGCCAGAATTGGAAAATAGTTCTGGATGCCTTAAGGAATTGAAAGGTTCTGCATAAATAGAAAGCTGTTTTATTCTCTACTCTTATTACTACTAAACTGTGATCCTTTTAAAGTGGTTGCTCATAAGTAGCAGGCATTTTTAAAATTGTACTCTGAATGAAGAGGCAAATTGTTTGGAGTGTGTTACATCTTCCAGTGTTCTTCAAAAACTCAATGACGGGGGGGAAATGTATCTACAACATGCATTTGACTAATTGAGCTGGTTCACAAAACCTTACTGGTTATTTTTAAAATTTTTGTCACATTTTTCTCTTAGAAACTTGTTTGTTCTCATTTTTAATGAAAACTGTCTTTGTGCACACTCTAGCTAATGTAGTCATGGCCTACTGCCCAGGTAGTGACACATCAGTTTATCCCCACGATGTCTTGTGTGAAAAGTTTTTGCTTTTAACTTTATTGTGACAGGAAGACACTAAATACGGAGGGTGGGAAGTAAAATCTATCTCTGCTGGCAGCTGATTACAGAGTAGCATGAGTGGAGTCCTCTGTTATTAATAGTTTTTTAAAATTAAAACAGTCTCCTGTACTTGTATTTGGTTTAGTATCAGTAGAACAGCTCTTATCAAAGTAGTGGTGACATTTCACTGCTGTGATTAAAATAGGAATGGCTCCTTGCAGTTATAATTTCAGTTGTATGACCAGATTTGCCCTGTAAAAATGTGATCTCTATATCTGTTAGTAATGGACTGTTTCTATTTCTGTATATATTCCTGTGACTTCAATAATTAGCTGTTTGTTGTATCTTCAAGATGCGCAACTTCCAGCAGTCATCTTCCAATCTGTTATTTTCAGTAATGTGTATATCATAGTCCACTATTTACCCCTCTCCCCCAATATCTTCAAAGTGTTTGTTTCATGAGATTATAGGGTTATACTTTTATTACATCTTTTCCTCACATCGTATTTACCAGCAGTGTTCACTAGCCTTCTTACTTTTTCAGAGATGTGCAGGTTATGGACACTTTCCCTGACACTGTAAGGAATCTAATCTAATCTTCTGATTTGAGTCTAATTCATAAAGTATGACCTGTTGCTTTTCCATTTGGATGGTGCGGGTGTTGATTTTGTGTATTCCTCCCAGTTCCTGGTTGGGTTAAATCAAAAATTCAAAAGTTGTTTGCCAATGAGCAAGGTACAATAGTTCTAATCTGCAGGAATGACTTACTTTCAGCTAATGACGAAAATGTGTTGGTTTGAATCAGATACTCCGCATGCAGACCGGTTTTTAATTGCTGTAAGGTTGACATTTTGAAAGCAAACCAAATCTTTCAATCTTAAAATGTAGCTACCTTTTGAGCTTCATTCTTCAAGCTTGGTTGTGAGCCCAGACCAGGAAATGCATTCACTTAGTAGGGGTTTCCTTTTATTGATCACTAGAGTGACCACTAGACTTTTCTTCATTTGAAACTTTTAAGTGGTTAACACAAGTTCTTTCTGTGATTCTATTTTGTCAGAGTCTCCTATTTCTCTGGTTAGGATTAATGGGTGTGAAGTGTTTGAAGCCTCTGTTACTGATATTTCAGTTAGCTATCTAACATTTTTTTTTAGACGATTGTAGAAATTGTCATTTCAAAAGAAGGTTCACAAATTAGTGTTTTGTCCTTCTCAGCAGTTTAACACATGCTTTTATTGTATGGTTTGTTGGCTATGTATGAAGTAAATTATAGGTGAATGGGCATGGAAGGGTTATCAGTTGGCATGAATGGTGTGAGGGGCCATGGGGAATGGCTGTGGAGCATGAGTAGACATGGAGAGTATAATGGGTTGTGGGATGGGTAAGGAGCGATGTCTGGGAAGCCTAATTGCTTCCAATACGCTTCTACGAAGACAAAGTTCTCGAGAACTAAAGTAGGTTTTCCAACCAACCTAACTCAACACTCAACTGCCCAGTGTTCACTGGTGCTCTGCTTCTGGGATCAGTGGGCCCAACTCTACCCTGCATTCTCCTCCCAGGATCCAAAACTTTGTATCGATATGTTCTTTTTAGCAAGGTTGGACTGGCAGATCAGAACATTGGCAAGTTGAGCTGCCTACCTCAATATTAAAATCAAACTTGGGGTTTTTGAATAACAACTTGTCCCGTTATGTTCAGATATTTGTGTCCATGAACCAATGGGTCTCTCTGTTCACCACTCCCTTTGAAATAGTACCACTTGCGGGAACTGCTTTATTTTCTGTCTTGCAAAATGCATCACTTCAATTGTTTTGACATTAATTTCACTTGGTAGGAGTTTGTGGTATTTTCCCTCCCCAGTTTTACTCCCTGAATATGTTCAGGCAAAGGAAAGCTGATCTGGCCAGAGTGGTGGGTGCTTAAATTAAAATAGATCTCATATGATATAAGGTGTTAACTTTACCTGTGTGCACTCAAACTCAAACCCATGAGCCAACTGCCAGGGGGATGGTCACACGATGGCCAGGCAATTTCTCAATGTTTGTTGTTGGTCAGAAGAAGGAGGAATGCTCCTCAACTGGATCACCTCCCCAAACCCCAAATTGTACTCTTCTCCCCACCAAATCGGTAACTTATTGCCCTCTGATTGCAACACATGCCCACAATTCCCAACCTCTTCCTCACTCACCCAAATATTTTAATCAACATCAATTTTAATTTGTTTCTAGGTTAAGTGGTCAATCCTTTTAGTCTTTTGAGCAGATGTTAGAGCTGGGCCTTATAAATGAGTCTGAAAGATTGAAATGGCTTGGAGATCTTGATCTAACGGTTGTGTGTTACATTGCTCAGGTAAAAGGTAAATTCTGGATTAGAGGTGCTGGTAAAGCACAGCAGTTCAGGCAGCATCCGAGGAGCAGTAAAATCGATGTTTCGGGCAAAAGCCCTTCATCAGGAATACAGGCAGACTTCCTGAAGGGTGGAGAGATAAATGAGAGGAGGGTTGGGGTGGGGAGAAAGTAGCATAGAGTACAATAGGTGAGTGGGGGAGGGGATGAAGGTGATAGGTCAGGGAGGAGGGTGGAGTGGATAGGTGGAAAAGAAGATAGGCAGGTAAGACAAGTCATGGGGACAGTGCTGAGCTGGAAGTTTGGAACTGGGGTGAGGTGGGGGAAGGGGAAATGAGGAAACTGTTGAAGTCCACATTGATACCCTGGGGGTTGAAGTGTTCCGAGGCAGAAGATGAGGCGTTCTTCCTCCAGGCGTCGGGTGGTGAAGGAGGCCCAGGACCTCCATGTCCTCAGCAGAATGGGAGGGGGAGTTGAAATGTTGGGTCACAGGGTGGTGTGGTTGATTGGTGCAGGTGTTACATTGCTCACTCCAGTCAATTGCTGTCAGTCTTCTGATTAAAATTGCCTCCAAAGTTTCTACAGATAAGGCTGCAGCTATCTTTCGTTTTCCACCCCATTGTTACAAATTCAAGGAACTGATAATTTGATGTTCTGTAAAACATTACTAGAAATATGTAGTCTGGCCTACGGCAATGCCAAGAACATCTAGCCTTCATAAGAAAGGAAGTGTCTGTAAGTACTTAGAGTCATAGAGATGTCCAGCACAGAAACAGACCCTTCGGTCCAACACATCCATGCCGATCAGATATCCCAACCCAATCTAGTCCCACCTACCAGCACTCGGCCCATATTCCTCCAAAGCCTTCCTATTCATATACCCATTCAGATGCCTTTTAAATGTTGCAATTGTACTAGCCTCCATCACTTCCTCTGGCAACTCATTCCATACATGGAACACCCTCTGCGTGAAAAAGTTGCCCCGTAGGTCTCTTTTATATCTTTCCCCTCTCACACTAGCCTGGACTTTCCCACCTCAGGGAAAAGACTTTGTCTATTTATCCTATCCATGCCCCTCATGATTTTATAAGGTCACCCCTCAGCCCCCAACACTGCGGGGAAAACAGCCCCAGCCTATTCAACCTCTCTGTATAGCTCAAATCCTCCAACCGTGGCAACATCCTTGTAAATCTTTTCTGAACCCTTTTCAGGTTTCAGGGGAATGTAGCATGAACGGCCAAGTTTCTGGTATTGAGACTGGCTCTAGTGTAATGAGGAGTATGTCAGGTTCCAAGGGATCGATTATGTTCGGAGACTTTCTCATCTGAGGCACAGACAAATGTTTCTGTGGCCAGCAGCAAAAAATCAGAATGGTGTGTTGCCTCCATCAGGGTCAAGGGAGCCTCAGAGAGGGTGCAGAATGTTCTCAAAGGGGAAAGAGCCCAGCAGGAGGTCATTGGTTCCAATGTGGATAATGATATAGGAAGGGAAAAGACTGAGATTCTGAAGGGTGATTACAGAGACTTAGGCAGGAATTTAAAAAGGAGACCCTCCAATAGTAATATCTGGATTACTCCTGGTGCTATAAGCTAATGAGGGTAGGAATAGGAGGATAGAGCAGATGAATGCATGGCTGAGGAGCTGGTGTATGGGAGCAGGATTCACATTTTTAGATCATTGGAATCTCTTCTGGGGTAGAAGTGACCTGTACAAGAAGGATGGATTGCACCTGAATTGGAAGGGGGCTAATATACTGACAGGGAAATTTGCTAGAGTTGCTCGAGAGGATTTAAACTGATAAGGTTGTTGGGTGGGACCAAGGGAGATAGTGAGGAAAGAGGTCAAGTTGAGACTCGTACAAATGAGAAAATAAGTGAGTCAAACAATCAAGGCAGGCAGGGACAAAGCAGAGAACAAGGTAGGACTGATAAATTAAACTGCATTTATTTCAATGCAAGATGCCTAACAGGGAAGGCAGATTAACTCAGGGCATGGTTAGGAACATGGGACTGGAATATCATAGCAATTGCAGAAACGTGGCTCAGGGATTGATAGGACTGGCAACTGAATGTTCCAGGATACAAATGCTACAGGAGGGACAGAAAGAGAGGCAAGAGAGGAAGGGGGAGTGGCATTTTTGATAAGGGAATGGATGGAGGATATTCCCAGAAATACATCCAGGGAAGTTATTTGGGTAGAACAGAGAAATAAGAAAAGGATGATCACCTTTATTGGGATTGTATTATAGACCCCCTAATAATCAGCTGGAAATTGAGAAATAAATTTGTCAGGAGATTTCAGTCACATGTAAAAAATAAATGGTTATGGTAGGGGTTTTAGACTAGGACTGCCATAGTGTTAAAGGTTTAGATGGAGAGGAATTTGTTAATTGTGTACAAGAAAATTTTCTGATTCAGTATGTGGATGTACCTACTATAGAAGGTGCAAAACTTGACGTACTCTTGGGAAATAAGGCAGGGCTGAGGTGTCAGTGGGGAGCATTTTGGGGCCAGTGACCATAATTCTATTAGTTTTAAAATAGTGATGGAAAAGGATCAGATCTAAAGGTTGAAGTTCTAAAATGAAGGAAGGCTAATTTTGACAGAATTAGGCAAGAACTTTCAAAAGCTGATTGAAGGCAGATGTTCACAGGTAAAAGGTATGGCTGGAAAATGGGAAGCCTTCAGCAATGAGATAATGAAAGTCCAAAGGTCTGGGCAGTCGGTGTATCTCTGAGCTCAGAAGTATTAAAAGGTCAGAACCTGGTGTGGGTTAGGATACAGCTAACCTTTTGGACTGAAGTTTGTGGAGGATGGGTGAACAGTTGGCCACACTTGCTAACAACAAGCCTTTAGATATAGAAATCCAGTGGCATGTCTAGGAGACAGTGTCGCACATTTAGAAGAGTTGATGTAATTTTTTCTTTTGATTCCTTACCCCATTGCAGTTAATCAAATTTATACATTTGCACAGAAAGAACATTTTAGAACAGAGTTGATTGTCAGCCGACTACTTAACATATTTCAAAATATGTATATGCAAATGTGTAAAGGTACAGACAAATTATGCTATGTTAGTGGTACTAAGGGTAGGTGGTATGAACCGTTCAAGAGTTGCATGCCTTGTTTTGAAAGCTTGTTGAGAAGACAGATTTCTGAAGGCAATTTCTTAAGTGTTTCTGTTTTTACAGCAGGAGAGAACTGCTTGTTTGACAGCCATTTTTAAATGTTCATAATTTGTTTCTTCTGTAAATTTTTCTTTTTTTGGGTGTTTCAATATTCATTTGCACAAAATTGAGATACAAAGTGTTTGACGATCGTGTTCTTGACACTTTTGCCTGACTGTAGGAACAGCTTTTTAAAAAATAATGATTCACAAAAAGTTTTTTTAAATTTCTGAGCAGTTCAACACATGCCACTATGTTACTTATTAGGTTGATTGGTTCGACACAGGGTGTATAATGGATGAATGGGATTTAAAGACATGAGTTGGCATGAACATAAGGGACCATTGTGATTGGGTGAGAAGCTTAATTCGGAATGGAGGAAGTAATTGGCTATCGGGTTGCTTTAGTGGGTTTGAGATGGCAGGGAGGTGTCTTCGAGAATGTAAGACGCATAGAATCCAACCTGTGGTTCAGGACTGCTTTGAGGAGCCATCATGGAAAAGTTGGCCTGACTCTTCAGACCTCATTGTGTGCCACTGGAAATGGGACTGGGAATCTTGGAAGTGCATCCAACCTACCATTTTTCAAGTATTTGTGACTCTGAAAATCTGGGCCATTGCTGATCAGTGTATTATGAAGGCTCTGTGTTTCTCCTGTATATTTGTAGCGCTACATGTAAAAAGTTAATCATTTTCCTCATGCTGAACTGGTAACAGATTAGACAGTTGAATGCAGCAGTTTGGATGTATAGCTTTAAAAGATGTCTACAATCCGTTCCTGTGTTCTGTTCCCAAGTGACAGTGTAAGTTGTGGGCGGCACGGTGGCACAGTGGTTAGCACTGCTGCCTCACAGCGCTAGAGACCCGGTTTCAGTTCCCGCCTCAGGCAACTCTCTTGTGTGGAGTTTGCACATTCTCCCCATGTCTGCGTGGGTTTCCTCCGGGTGCTCCGGTTTCCTCCCACAATCCAAAAATGTGCAGAATTGGCCATGCTAAATTGCCCTTAGTGTTAGGTGAAGGGGTAACTGTAGGGGAATGGGTCTGGGTGGCTTATGCTTCGGCGGGTCAGTGTGGACTTGTTGGGCCGAAGGGCCTGTTTCCACACTGTAAGTAATCTAAATCCTTGAATTGTGCACACGTCGGAACACAACACAAAGTAGCCATTTATAAGAATGAGAAAACATTTGCATGTAGAATCCTTTTAATATTAATATGGGATCCTGCTTGTAAGTATGAGTGTCGGTAAGTCAGATGTTTGTAAATCAGGAACTGCCTGTACATGTCTTGGATATGTATATTACTTCACATGTGGTCTCCTTCGTGTGAGTGATCGATTGTTTATTCAGTTCCATTTCTTGTCATTATATTCCACTGTTTTTTCCAGTTTATGTAGCATACATTTATTGACGTTAAATTGAGTGTATATATTTTTGCAAACCTGCATAAAAGTCCTTTTGTATTTGCTGCGTTGTGACTGGTCTGGGGCGGCACGGTGGTACAGTGGTTAGCACTGTTGCCTGATAGCGCCAGAGACCCAGGTTCAATTCTCGCCTCAGGCGACTGACTGTGTGGAGTTTGCACATTCACCCCGTGTCTGCGTGGGTTTCCTCTGGTTGCTCCGGTTTCCTCCCACAATCCAAAAATGTGCAGGTCAGGTGAGTTGGCCATGCTAAATTGCCCGTGGTGTAAGGTCAAGGGGTAAATGTAGGGGAATGGGTCTGGGTGGGTGGTGGCTTGGTGTGGACTTGTTGGGCCGAAGGGCCTGTTTCCACACTGTAAATAATCTAATCTAATTCAAAATGTCAGCATTACCAATGTATATGACCAGGGTAGAGCTGGTTTTAATACCTGGGTTATTTTTGTAGATTAGAAGCAACATTCTAATTGCTAAGTGCCTCGAGACATTTTTATTCTTTGACAGGGCTGTATATATGTAATTTGTTATATGAACCATATTTATCTGGAGAAAATGAGTCTGTGAGTCTTTGAGTAAATAACATGTGAATGGCAAATTCAAACAGCTTCATTAAAGTTTGTGCTCATTGCCAGTTTGATTAAAGATCCTTCGATCAAAGTACATTCAGCTTTTTAAAATGGATCTGTGGAGACCTGGGTGAAAATAAGTCCAGTTTTGTTATGGGATGAGTCACAGTGCTGTATACTGTTATTATGATGCAATATCTTGTGGTTTTGTCTATACAATAATTATGTAGCAATATTTTGTGGCTTCATCATGTGTTCTTGCAGAACGTAGGAATTTAACCTATCACATTTGGAAAATGGCGGTTCTCATTGAAAGTGATTTTATGAGCCATGTTGCAATAGCCTGCCTTGTGAGATGGTTATCTAGGAGAATAAAAGTGATGTTCATTTTCGAATTTGAAATTATTGAAGATCAGAGATCTGCTTTTCATATTATTCCTTTATTCATGAGTTTGCTGATGATACTAAGTGACGACAGGAAATTATCAGAGGACGTCACTTACTCAATCACTTTGATTGAGTAAGAACATCGAACATAGAACAATACAGCACAGAACAGGCCCTTCGGCCCACGATGTTGTGCTGAGCATTTGTCCTAGCTTAAGCACCCATCCATGTACCTATCCAATTGCTGCTTAAAGGTCACCAATGATTCTGACTCTGCCACTCCCACAGGCAGCGCATTCCATGCCCCCACCATTCTCTGGGTAAAGAACCTATCCCTGACATCCCCCCCTC
>NC_057730.1:25929839-25935980 GCF_004010195.1 Chiloscyllium plagiosum
GTCCTAGCTTTTAGCTTCCAGCCTAACTCCCTGAGCTCCTGAATGACCTGCCCACCCCTTTTCCTACCTGTTTCGTTGGTGCCAGTGTGCACCACGACTTCTGGCTGCACACCCTCCCCCTTAAGGATTCTGAAGACACGGTCTGAGACGTCTTGGACCCTGGCACCCGGGAGGCAACAAACCATCTGAGAGTCTCGCCCATGTCCACAGAACCGCCTGTCTGTTCCTCTAACTATAGAGTCTTCTATAACTAGCACTCTCCTCCTCTCCCCCTTTCCCTTCTGTGCCTCTGAGCCGGACCTCATGCCAGAGACCCGGTCACTGCAGCTTACCCCTGCTAGGCCTTCCCCCCCCCAATAGTATCCAAAGTGATATACTTATTGTTGAGGGGAATGACCACAGGGAATCCCTGCACTGCCTGCTTCCTCCCCTTCCCACCTCTAACTGTTACCCAGCTACCTCTGTTCTCTGGCGTAACTATGTCCCTGTAGCTTCTATCTATCACCCTCTCAGCCTCTTGAATAATCCTCAGTTCGTCCAACTCCAGCTCCAGTTCCCTAACGCGGTCTGTGAGGAGCTGGAGCTGGCTGCACTTCCTGCAGGTGAAGTCGGCAGGAGCATCGGTGGTCACCCCTACCTCAAACATCCTGCAGGAGGAACATTCCACTGCCGGCGCTGCCATAACTCTACACTTAGTCTCCAAAACAAGAACACTAAGTAGCTTACCTGTTCAGCCGACTGAGTCCTTTGTTTTAGGTTAGAGGAGGAAGGAGGTGGGAGACACTACACGTGTAGTGTCTCGGGTTCCTTCTCCACTCAAACTTCTTACCTTCCCAGAAGCCTCTGTTGACGACTTCCAGGTTCCCGCTCCTAGTTGAAAAAAAAACGCAGACTGCGAAAAGAAAAACGTTAATTTAAATGGTGTCCGCTTACCTTCCGGCTCCCCTCTATATGCGCCTGCTGTAGAAAATCTATGGTGGCTGGAATTTGACGTGGGAAAGCTGAGATTACTCATTTTGGACCTAAGAAACTGATCCAAACAGTGAGAAGACCAAAGCAAAGAGATTCCCAATGCAGAAAATACTCGGCCTGTGGACATTCCATCTGAAAGAAAGCTGATAGAATGTTGGGCTTTATCTTGAGGGCCTGAATACAAAGAAGTGAAAGTTATGTATAGTTGTATCAAGCTCTGGTTAGAACAGCAATAAAGTTTCAACTTTGATCTCCAGCATCTGCAGACCTCACTTTCTCCTTTATCTTGAGGGCCTGAATACAAAGAAGTGAAAGTTATGTATAGTTGTATCAAGCTCTGGTTAGAATCCATCTGGTTTACTACCTTCAGTTCTGACTTTCAGTTCGTTGTACTTGAAGGATGTGCAGTGCAGAATTAGCAAAGTGGTACTAAGATAATAAGGGTTGAATTTATAAGGATGAGTTGAACAGACTTTTTTTCTTACTCTCGTATATGGAAGATATGATTGCAGTTGTTTAAGATCAAGTGATTTAATAAGGTGGATGGAGAGAATCTGTTTCTTCTGGGGGTTGGGGGGCTGGGATGGGGGGAGAGAGTGCATTAACTTGGAAATTAGGATTAAGTTAAATTGAATGATGGAACAGGCTTGTCAGGCAGAAAAACCTGCATGTTGAGATTTATTTGGAAGTTGCTGTGGTAAAAACAAAGCAAAACTACTTTTTAAAATGATTGTAGGTTGAAGCACACTTTAGTGCTTCAGCATAATCCTTTTGTGGACTGATGGGGTGCCTCACTGTCAAGATTTTCTAAGCAGAGAGATGATGTGGAGGAGCTGATGCTGGATTGGGGTGGATAATGTTAAAAATCACATGACACCAGGTTATAGACCAACAGGTTTATTTGGAAGTATAGGCTTTCAGAAGGCTGCTCCTTTGTCAGGTAGCTAGTGGAGTCACAGAATTTATAGCAAAAAATCATTGTGTCATTCACTGATGCGATACATTGAACAAACCCAGATTGCTGTTAAGTCTTTTTATCTTTAAGTGCTGCAGGTTTGAATTAATTAATTTATAAATCCCAGAACTACTTTCAAGTCACATTCCCGAGAAAACTTAGGGTGACGTCTCAGCACAGGATCTGTAGGCAGTTCAATATTTTTTAATAATCTGTGACATTTTATAAACTCTTACTTTGGAAATAGAACCAGTCTGACTCAAGATTGGATAACTTACAGACTCTAACCTTGCACTTTTTAATGCATTGTCTGAGCTGAGATGTCACTTTATTTTAATATAAAACTTTAAGTTATCTGGAGAATGTGATGTGAAAGAAGTTCTGTGATTTACATATTAATGAATCCAAACCTGCAGCGCATCCGAAAAGAGGAAAGACTAACAACAGCAATCTAGGTTTGTTCAATATTTTGCATTAGTGTGTAACACTATGACCTTTTGCTATAAATTCTGTGTCATATGATCTTGCCCCACTAGCTATGTGATGAAGGAGCAGCGCTCCGAAAGTTTGTACTTCCAAATAAACCTGTTGGACTGCAACCTGGTCTTGAGTGATTTTTAACTTTAAACAGAGAGTGCTGTAGACAATCCAAGCAAATGGCTCAGTTGGCACAGTTCATTGTAGCTCAATATCAATGTACCACATTTCTACTCATCCAAAACATTGCAGTCAACATTGTCACCTACATGAAATTTCGTTGCTTTCTTATGCCAAGTTCCCCTGGCTTCCTATGTCCTGATGTTGATTCACAGCATTCTACTTCTTGTTTTTAAATCTCTTCATGCTGTTCCCTGCTTTTTAGTTTGAAAATGCTTCCCTACCTGAAGCTCTTCTACTCTATGCCAGCTGCCCTGATACTTCCCCTTGCTCTCTCTCCTTTCTTTCCATTTTATCATCATCAGAAATCTCCTCTTTGACAGTGCTTTTTTTCTTGCCATACACAGCAATCCAAGTCCAACAAAAGTACAGAAAGCAGCAGCAAGCTCTTCAAATGGCATGTTCAACCTCACAAAGGCATTTGACTCTGTCATTTGGGTCAGATTATGGAGCACCCTCTTGCTGTTTGGCTGCCCACAGAAATTCAATGCTATCCAATTCCTGCTGCACAATGGCAGACGAGCCTTAATGATCGCCAGTGGATCCTGCACATTCCCAATAGGTGTAAAGTTGTGCCACCGCACCATCACTCTCTTCTTCAACATGATTAGATTAGATTTCCTACAGTGGAAACAGGCCCTTCAGCCCAACAAGTCCACACCGACCCTCTGAAGAGCAACCCATCCAGACCCATTCCCCTACATTTACCCTTGACTGATCCACCTAACACTACGGGCAATTTAGAATGGCCAGTTCACCTAACCTACACATCTTTGGACTGTGGGAGGAAACCCACGCAGACACGAGGAGAATGTGCAAACTCCACACAGACAGTTGCCTGAGGCTGGAATCGAACCCAGGTTTCTGGTGCTGTGAGGCAGCAGTGCTAACCACTGAGCCACCGTGCTGCCCCTTGATAAACACTCCATTATGTCTCCATGAATCTCTCCACTGCGGTGGACTTCCTTTCCAGGATGCACCACCCCCAGTCCAGAACCAACCACTACCATTGAGCCACAATACTCAATTGATGCTTCTGTGTACACTGAGTTTGAGCTTCAAGCCAGTGATGTGTTCTCAGAAGTATAGGAGAGAATGGGCCTTGGGTCAACATCCGATCGAGACAATTTCTTTATCAGCCTGCTCTTGCTGTACCGTACGGTGTCCCCTGACTATTAAGATCCACAGTGAACCACTGACAGTGTGGATCAATTCCATACCTTGCGAATGAGGCCAGACAGTGATGAAATTCAACATTGCCTCCAGTATACCAACATGACCCTTGGTCATCTGAGAAACAGTGCGTGTTTGATGACAAAGGCCTTACACTCAGCACCAAGTTCATAGTCTGCAGGGCCATCTACCCTTCTATCTGTACACAAACACAAATAATGTACAGAGAATACATAAAGTCCCTAGAGAAATATCACCAGTGATGACTTAGAAAATTCTTGCAAATCCAGTGTGGAAAGGTACTGTTTTATCATTGTTTTCTCTTGGGTCAGTATGCCAGAATTGAGGCATTGGATATATCCAATCAACTTCATTATGTGGGCTACATTGTCCATATGTCTGAGGTGAGACCTCTAAAACCAATTCTCTACTCTAAGCGTCATTGCTACAAGTGGTTACCAGGAGGAAAGAATAAAACTTCTTCGGAGACACCCTCAAAGCTTGACTGAAAAAAATATAATTCTCTCATTGATTCATAGGAAACTCTTGTTCAAGACCATTCAAATGGCATGTTCGACCTCACAAAGGACTCTCATTTGGGTAGGATTATGGAGACCTCCTGCTGTTTGGCTGCCCACAGAAATTCAATGTTATCCACTGTCTGCTGCACAATGGCAGACTAGCCTTAATCATCATCAGTAGATCCAACACATTCCCAATAGGTGTAAAGTTGTGCCATCGCACCATCGCTCTCTTCTTCAGCATCTGCTGATAGACCTGGGTGGAAACCAGTCACAAACCTAGAAAAGAGCATGAAAGAATTGCAGATCTGCCTCCCATCCATCTCTTATAACACCAACCTTCCCAGCACTGCACCGTTCAATTACTGCAGAGTTGGAAGCAAGTTGTTCTCTGACCAAGGAATTGCTTAAGAAGAAAATCCGGCACTCTCTATTGCTTTTACAATGCTCTGTTTTGACTGTTATTTTCTACGCAGTTCTCCAAGTTGTCATCCTCCATCAGTGATGGTGCTTGTTTCCCAGATCGTTGAGTCTTGCAAAATTTAATGTGCAACTGAAAATGAGTATTACTTTTGTCCAGATGGAATCATAATTATTTTAACGAACTGTAATTCTTCAAAGAAGGACCTTTGGACTGCTGGCACAGGAGAAATAATTGTAATTAAAAATGTCACTGCGGTCAATGGCATAACAGAGTGACTGCGCAATGGAATATATCTTCCATCTGACATATGCTTGAAATGCAACTAATGGACAAAAGCAATGATTTATACTAAGGTATTACAGTTGAGGATGTGCTTACATTAGTAGTGGGAGACAGAAGCATTGTAGCATTTCATGCTTTAACTGTCTCAAATGTAATAAGTTAATAAAAATTGAATAAGTGATTAACCATAGACTTTGGTCTGTGTCTGCTCCTTGAAACAAGGAAGCAATCTCTAATCAAGTCATTTTAAGATTAACTTTTGTATTAAAATGTGCACAGAAAGTTCCTCTGTTCATTTAATCCTGCTGATGACAGGAGGTAACTGACCTGTTCCTTCTCTTTAAAGCTTTAACTAAATGCTGTAACCCTTTTAAGTATACTGAATGCTGTTTGTGGAAGACCTTGAAAATTAAAAGGAGCTGCCAGTCCTTCCTAAGTAAACTATTCAGTGTTTGTGTTTGGATTGAAAGCTTTTTTTTTTAATTTCCCAGCAACTTGCTCAGAAGTTATTTGTAGTCCTTGCAGCACTCCTTTTTGTTTTTCCCTTTTAAGCTGGATTGTGCATTGATATTGAATTCATCTGGTGTTCAGCTCTTCAAACATTTCCATTGAATTCAAAGACCTTTTATCAAACAGAAACAGCATTTTGATCCTTTTTTTCAAATTTCGTACTTATCTGTTGGTTGAGAAACAGATCCACGTGTTGGTTGAGAAACAGGCAGTCTTGTTTTAGAAATCAGAGGTGTTAGATGTGTATCCATGCAGGTCAAAAACTGATATCAGAAAAAAAAATCTTTGCCTGGCAAATTGGTAAATGTTTGGATTAATCTGCCAGGCATGAGTAAGGGAATGGTATCTTCAGCAGTTTTGTAGCATTGAGTTTCCACCCTGAATTCGTCCGCCAATGCAGAATTCATTGACCCAATATGTGATCTACAGGTCATAGAGTCATAGAGATATACAGCATGGAAACAGACCCTTTGGTCCAACCTGTCCATGCCGACCAGATATCCCAGCCCAATCTAGTCCCACCTGCCAGCACCCGGCCCATATCCCTCCAAACCCTTCCTATTCATATACCCATCCAAATGCCTCTTAAATGTTGCAATTGTACCAGCCTCCACCACATCCTCTGGCAGCTCATTTCATACACGTAC
>NC_057730.1:25936470-26034201 GCF_004010195.1 Chiloscyllium plagiosum
CCTTGTGGCACTCCACTGGTCACAGACCTCCAGTCTGAAAACAACCCTCCACCACCACCCTCTGTCTTCTACCTTTGAGCCATTCTGTATCCAAATGGCTAGTTCTCCCTATATTCCATGAGATCTAACCTTGCTAATCAGTCTCCCATGGGGAACCTTGTTGGATGCCTACTGAAGTCCATATAGATCACATCTACTGCTCTGACCTCATCAATCTTCTTTGTTACTTCTTCAAAAAACTCAATCAAGTTTGTGTGTCATGATTTCCCATGCACAAAACCATGTTGATTATCCCTAGTCAGTCCTTGCCTTTCCAAATGCATGCACATCCTGTCCCTCAGGATTCCCTCCAACAACTTGCCTACCACCGAGGTCAGGCTCACCGGTTGATAGTTCCCTGGCTTGTCTTTACCGTCCTTCTTAAACAGTGGCACCACGTTTGCCAACCTCCAGTCTTCCAGCACCCCACCTGTGACTACCGATGATACAAATATCTCAGCAAGAGGCCCAGCAATCACTTCTGTACCTTCCCACAGAGTTCTCGGGTACACCTGATCAGGTCCTAGGGATTTATCCACTTTTAACTGTTTCGAGACATCCAGCACTTCCTCCTCTGTAATCTGGACATCGGTGTGAGCAGGCTTTGGATAGATGAGTTGTTTTGGACATTGGTGCACTCTCTTCAATGTTTTGATTTTGCATATTGTCCTGAAGACTTGTGCTGTGCTTAGTGCTATCCTAAGTGAGCCTTCTCCCTCCGTTTTGTAATGTCGCAAGTTGCGGTCTCCCATAGTTTGGGGATGGTTGGCTTCTTCAAGGATGTTTTTGAGAACCTGGGAGTTTGCTGCTGCAACTGCATTCTGAATACATGGTGAAGTCTGGTGTCAGGCTTCAGAACACCATCACCCATACAACAGATTTAGTGCTTTGATCTTAGTCTCAGGTTGACATCCTGCCATTGAATATTCTCAACAATCGAAAAGCTGATTGCTACTAGAATAAGACAAAAATAAGATATTGGAGAGGTGAGCGTGGATGTTCTAATGACCTTTTATTTGTCCTTAACTTTGTGATGGTCTTGTGTAGCATTATACTTAAGGGCTGTTTGAAACTATGAATTAATCTGTTTGCTGAATCATAAGTTTGCCTCCATTAAGCAAAAATCTGCATTGATTTAGTTTAATATTTAGATTCCTACAAGACTTGAGTTACTACAGGAAATGGAAACATTTAATGACTATATTAAGTTTCTATCTGTGGCCTAATATGCTAATAAATGTTAATTTTTTAATATACTTAATAGACTGTTGAAGGCCCTACTATCCAGTTACTGTTGTTATGATAGTATGATTACTCACAAGGACAAGACCCGAGGGAAAATTTTATAATTAGGTTGTGAATTAATGTAATATGTTGAAGAGAGGTGCGTGTAGTTATGATCGTGTTGTTCTCAATGTCAAACTGATGAATTAGCCATCTGAGCATGATCTGCATCTGTACGTTCGTTTCTGTTGTTTACCACAATTTACAAGTGCTGATAATTGCTGGTGTTTGAACAAGTCTTTAATTTTAGAGTTGGAACAGAATGCAGTGACGTGTTTCATCCATCAGTGGTCTTCTCTGTTCTCTTATTCTATTCATTGTGTGTGCATGTGGCAGTTGTACTGATAGTGTCTACCTTACCACATCAGCAAATGTTTTGATAATGTTGTACTAGCGAGTGCTGTATTTATTTTTCCCATTTTTTATATGCTCAGTCCTAAATAAGAATAAAAGTTTCCTAGTCGATCGATAGCTTCATCCATCTCCACATTTCTTGTGTCCTAGTATGGGTCTCTGTGATTCTTGAACGCTCTCTAAGCTTCCCAGTGGCAGATAATGGCAGATTTATTTTGGTTAAAAAAATTGAACTTTGTCTCATGTTAATCATTTTCAAGTCAGATGTTTACTTTACCTAATGTGGGATCTTAAAAAAAAACTTGTTTTATCCATCCTTCTTTGGAATCTCTTCTTTCTGATTTTAGTCACCTGTTCAAAGCATGTTTGACTCCACCGTGGGAGAGCAAATTGAGATAGAGTTGCTGAAGAGCTTTCAGAGTGAAACGTCATGAATGAATGTGGGCGCTCCACTCCTTTTCATCGAATAATCAGAGTTACTTTGGGGTTCAGATTAAAGGAATCTCCTGAGACTGGGTTGGCTTTTCTAATTTCCTGTTTCAGTACTTTGGGCTAATATACATTCCCATTATTCACATTCTCTTGAAACTAAGTGCTGAAACCAGACTGGAAGAAACAACAGTCAAACTTGATAGTTGAACATATGCTTGAGTTAACTGTTGCATGCTTTTGATAAAACTTGGATATTAATATTTGGAATACGCTTGATATTTATTCCACTGTATCTGTATCAGATGATGCAGTTCAAGCTTCGACCCATGTAAATGTTCATTGTTTGAAGTTCCTATAAGCCAAATGTCCTGTCTGCCAAAAATCTGCCCTCCTGCGCTCCTGATTCTGGGTTAACCTGTGCAGCTTTAATCATTGGACATTATTTGCATGAGATCAAATGGGATAGTGGTCATATCACTCCATTCCAACTCTTGTGAAAAGGTGGACCAAGTCATTTCAACAGAACAATGAGCTGTTCCATTAGATTCTTGTATGAGTCAGTACACAGAGTTAACAAGCTCTGAAAAATTATTTGTGTCTAGAGGGAGTTAAGGTCTCCTTTTATAGAGCGGATTGTGGCGAACACCTGAATGAAGGCCCGTTTGTTACCTGATAGGAATTTTAGTTCCCCTCAGATAAAAATACCAGGACTAAAGTTTGAGAGATTTATGCTGAATATACTCGAGTAATGTTTGATCTTGTGTCAAGGTTGGCCCTTCTCTTTTGGCCAAAAGTGTATTTGTTTTTGTTGATATATGCCTTTTGTGCAAATTAAGCCTCCATGCCCCTCCCCAACTTTGAGTCAACAAATTTGAGAACTTTTATCTTACTTACCATCTTTGTGCAGTTCTACTTGTTAGAATCATGGAACAGTACACCATTAGTGGCTGTTCAGGTTTTTTTAAACATATGTTAACACGCGATGTTAAAGCTATGAACTCACTGGGCACGCTGCATTCCTGCCACTCACTTGTTCTAATATAGCAGAAGCTTATCAAGAAGGTTTGGTAGATATGTTGCTCAATTTAAAAGTTGTTTGAAGTTGTCGAGATTGCAGAGTAGACCATAATGGTGCAGCTGCTGGAGAATTCAAGATATTGGAGAAGAATGTTCGAGGTGGGAGCAAGCTCTTGATACAGCTTAAGCTGATGCCCAAGCATCCACCATATAACCCTAGTCAGAAATGAAGTTGTGAAATTTTTCATGAAAATTACCCAAAGTGACTCTCAATTACTTGAGGAGCTGCCCGAATCTTTACCAAAACCATTTTTTAAGGTAGTCCTAGTTGGTCTTCAATATTTATAAAGAGAAACAATGTTGCACTGTGACAGTATACCAGTATTTCACAGCATCCCCCTAACAGGCTGACTGTATTTTGCTGGTTTATAATTAAATGTCAGCAGTTGAATGGATAAAGAGGTATTGAAAACAAAGAGGAGTCTTTCATAAATATTGTTTATATTGTTTATTGTTTAAATAAATAAAGTGAGCAAGATCAGAGGAAGAAGTGTTTGTGAAGAGAATTGGCCTTTGAAAGAGTAGATAGTTGTTATGTCGATGGGACAAAGCCTAAGCCAGCAGTAATATGGAAGGAAAAGCTCTTCATAAAGTGCAGTTTCCAAGAGGAGTGGTTGCTGTGTTTCTGGTGATTAAAGGATGCGTTGAAAATATGGCAGAGAACAGTTTGTAACATCTAATCAGCTGGATCATGTAAAAGATAAAAAGGCTTCTTGTCCATGATCAGATTGTACTTTTGTTGCTGAATTTCGTTTGCAAAATGTAATATTGCCACTAATCCTGGAGGTCTAACTGGCTTTATTCAATCATGGACTGGATGATCAGAGGAGAGAAGACACTCACCAGAAGAGGCAGCACATGGGCTCAGATGTTAGCAATCCTGTGTGAAAGGTTGGTTGAGGCCTAGGATGAAATCGGGATGGAGATTGTTGTTATATCATTCATGAAATGTGGACTATCCAATGTCCTTGAAAACACAAAGGTCATTATTTGTGGAATGGTGTAGTTGATAATGTGAATGCTATGAACATGATCTCAATAATGCCATTCAAAAAACAGATTAGTACGTGTTATTTGGCTGTGAAGGCGAGGGGTGAGTTTTATAGATTATACATATTCAGTGCATGCTCTGCTGGTAAGAAACCTTTTTCTATACTGTGAAAAATTTGACTGAAGTTTTGTATAAATAATGGTTATTTTTGAATTTTACTTCCGTGCACTAATTTTTAAAAAATTTACCGTCTCCAGATGGTTACTATTCATTTATAAATGGACAATTAATTAAAGTATTTTCCGTTGCTTCAGAAGGACGGGGTTGGTGGGACAGTCTCTGACAGCTGTGATAGTGAAGTGGTGGGAATGAGGGGATTTCAGTCTCCACAAACTTTACTCCTTTGAAAATTGACCCTCCATTACTACCACTTTCAGCTCACAATTTAGTCCAAGAAACAACTTTTACATGAATATGCATGATACTTTTCATATTACGTCCCTTTCCTTGACTTAAGAAACTGAAAATTTGAATTTAAACTTTGAAGTGAGTGCTTATTGTTGCTTCCATGTATTTCCTGCAGTGATTCAGGGTCAGAATTGTATAACCTATTCATCAGCCATACTTGGAGAAACCATGTTAAAAATAACTCTGAGATCCGAACGCATTGTGATAGGTAGTGCATCATTTGCCATCATAATCCCTCGATCATGTGTAATTCAGTTGACGCCAAGAAAGACTGTTCTTTGATCTAACTAATTATCAAATCAGTCAACCAGTCGTTGGATAATTCCTCTTCCCCCTTTATTTTAAAAGTTATTAAAGAAGATACTACCTTTTTTGGAGTCATGAAATAATTTATAATACAAATGAAATGTTTAGTTCTAAATATTTCAAACTTTTTTAAAAAAATCTTATTTTGGCAGGGGAAAGGTACCATAACAATGATGAAGAATGCCAATTTTTAAAAGCGTGTGCTAGTCTTCTTTTCTGTTCTGTATTGTGACCGTTATGTGAACTGAAACATAAATATTTGCATCATCTTCTGGAGTATTGATGAAAGAATGCAACAAAGACTTGCCAAGCATCTGTTTGAAAATTAGAATCAGTGCCGAAAGAGTTGATAGAATGGCTACAATATGGAAATGGGCCCTTCAGCCCAACAAGTCCACACCGACACTCCAAAGAGTAACCCACTCAGACCCATTCCTCTATCGTATTATCCTACATTTTCCCATGATTAATGCACCTAACCTACACATCCCTGAACATTGTGGGCAATTTAGCATGGCCAATTCACCTAACCTGCACATCTTTCGGAATGTGGGAGGAAACTCTCACAGACACAGGGAGAATGTGCAAACTCCACATAGACAGTCGCCTGAAGCTGCAGTCGAACACAGGTCCCTGCCGCTGTGAGGCAGCAGTGCTAACCACTGAGCCACCATGTCGCCCAAGTCCGTTTTCACGATGGTGAGTTTTGTTGTGGAAAGAGTTACTAAGGAAGTAGTATGGAATCATAGTTTCTGCACTGCTTGAGATGAAAGTGGGTTTTAAAAAAAAAATTGCAAGTGTTTTGAGCATAAATAAAGCAGGATTCTGGTCTGGCAGGTTAGATGGAAAAACCTGAGGAGTTGATGTTTTACATTTGGAGCCATTGTGAGCAAGAGTTTGTCAGCGTTTGAACTGTTCATTCCAGGGGTTCCCTTACTATTTCCCACTTGACTACATTTCAGGGCTGTTGGTTGCCCTGGCCTCTGGATGAAAACTGGGTGAGGTTCTCAGCTCTTCATTTGTTCAGAGCCCCCTGGTAGCCATTGGTGCCTCAGAACTCCTTGAAATTGGGGAGTCCTGTGTTCATATTTTCCTGTTCTCTGCACAGATCTGAGAGCTTCCAGCAACAGTGGTGTTTGTAATCTGTTTACTGCTTGAATTTGTATTTTAGAATATCTTCTGATATGAATGAATTGTTTGATAAAAAGTTGAGGTTCATCTTGGTAAATTGTGGACATAGCTGGGGCTATAACTGGGCCATTATTGAATTGGTGCAGTGATGGTGGCATCTTATGGGTCATGTCAGGTTGCGTGTGTTGCTGTGGGAACACTCTCTAATTCATGATTGTTTTACACTGGAGCCAAGACGTTTGATGTACTGACATTCTTTCTGTATCGTGGTTGACTCAAAATCGCTCCAGAACCACTCTTGGTATTGGCAGTTGGTGTGTGTTGGAAAAGTTTACCAATTGATACTCAAAACCCATTTGATTGCCCATTTCTTGACCATCTCGTCTCTGGCTCAGAGGTAGGGAAGCTTCCCATAGCATCCACCAGAAGACCTGATTTAGCAGGTGGATAATGTTGTAAACATGAGGTGTTTCAATTGCAGAAATGTTTCAACTACATTGGACATTTTGAGAGTTGAATTTGATTTTCTTGGAAACTGGAAGAATAGCTGGTTAGATCTTATTTCACTTGTTATACAATATGAAATGAATTTCAGATAAACCATTTGTGGCTATGTCAGTATCCTGAAGTATTAAGATGTAGAGCTATATATTCCTACATTGACTAATACTTAGTAAAATGTCAGCAGGACTGTGATTTGGCATTTTACCATGTTAAAATTGTGGAGTATTAAAATAAAATTTTAAATGATTGTTTGCTTTATAGCTCTGTTTGCTGATGCACATTTGCAGCCCTGATTAATAACCACCGTTTTGTTTGCACTGAGTGGC
Source organism: Chiloscyllium plagiosum (assembly GCF_004010195.1). Lineage (NCBI taxonomy): Eukaryota > Metazoa > Chordata > Chondrichthyes > Orectolobiformes > Hemiscylliidae > Chiloscyllium > Chiloscyllium plagiosum. The sequence continues at coordinate 25,943,383 of NC_057730.1, forward strand.
AGTTAGCAATTATTGCTGGAGAGTCTAAACAATCCATATGAAAAAACAGTCTGGTCAGCATGACCTTTCTGATTGCAGTAATGAGATTAATCTTGCTACACTGAATGTTAAAAGGCAGCTTTCATTCCAAGTTCTGGTGTTTATCTAATATTTCCGCATAACTGCACAAATCCTGCCCGGATCCATTATTCTCTTTGGGAATAACATCCTGCCTAATTTGCTTTTGGCACATATGTTAATAGAGGTGTCAATTAAACACAAAGCTCATCATTTAGCTCATAGCATTCATATATCCATGAAAGACATAAATTTAAGTTAAATTTTTTCTGGTTTGTTTGCTTTTTGATTGTTTCATTTTAGTTTTGTGGTGTTCTTTGACATGATGTAAGATGTACTACTATGTAGATCCAAATGAACTGGTTCATAATGGAATTCCTATTGTGCTGCACCACAACTAAAAGTCATTTGGTATATAGTTTTTCTTTTGTTTCTACCACATAATATGGGGGTTCCAGCGGCATTCTCATGACCAGATTTTTTTAGAAATCTAAACTGTGGCTTCTCAGCAGTCAGTGTTTGTAACAGTTTGGACAGCTTTGCCACACTTTTTTTTTTATCTGTAGATCTGTGGGTTTTTAATGAAAGATGCTGAAGAGCCTGTCAGGATCGGTATCAGGTATATCACAAAGTGAGATATCAACTTGGTACAACTACAGCACAGGATTACCTCAATGTCAAACAGGTGAGAGCAGCATGTGGGAGATGGGGCTAAACGATCCCACAACCAGTGAATCAGATCCGAGCTCTGCAATCCTGCCACATCCAGTTGTGAATGGTTGTGGACAATTGAACAACAAATTCTAGCAGGCAGTCTGACAAATACCCTGCTTCTCAATGATGGGGCAGCCCAGCAAATCAATGGAAAAGTCCAGTCTTGAAATATTTAAATCCATCTTCAGTCAGGGGTGTGAATCCATCTCTGGCTTCACTTTGGTCACAGAATCAAATAGTACACAAGAAGCCCTTTTGCCCATCATGTCCACAACAACAAAAACTACTCTAAATCTATGCTAGTTCCACTTTCCAGCACTTGACTCATGGTCTTGAAGGTTATGACATTTCAGGCATTCATCCAGGGAAGTTATTTGGGTGGAACTGAGAAATAAGAAAGGGATGATCACCTTATTGGGATTGTATTATAGACCCCCCCCCCCCAATAGTCGAAGGGAAATTGAGAAACAAACTTGTAAGGAGATCTCAGCTATCTGTAAGAATAATAGGGTAGTTATGGTAGGGGATTTTAACTTTCCAAACATTTGACTGGAACTTTCGAAAGCTGATTGGAGGCAGATGTTCGCAGTAAAAGGGACGGCTGGAAAATGGGAAACCTTCAGAAATAAGATAACAAGAATCCAGAGAAAGCATTTTCCTGTCAGGGTGAAAGAGAAGGCTGGTAGGTATAGGGAATGCTGGGTGATTAAAGAAATAGAGGGTTTGATGAAGGAAAAGAAGGAAGCACATGTCAGGTATAGACAGGATAGATCGAGTGAATCCTTAGACGAGTATAAAAGAAGTAGGAGTATACTTAAGAGGGAAATCAGGAAGGCAAAAAGAGGATATGAGATAGCTTTGGCAAATAGAATTCAGGAGAATCCAAAGGGTTTTTACTAATATATTAAGGACAAAAGGGTAACTAGGGAGAGAATAGGGCCCCTCAAAGATCAACTAGGAGAAAGTGAGGACTGCAGATGCTGGAGATCAGAGCTTAAAAATGTGTTGCTGGTAAAGCGCAGCAGGTCAGGCAGCATTAAAGGAACAGGAGAATTGACGTTTTGGGCATAAGCCCTTCTTCAGGAAAGGGGGTTTCTTGAAGAAGGGCTTATGCCCGAAACGTCAATTCTCCTGCTGCTTTGATGTGGCCTGACCTGCTGCGCTTTTCCCGCAACACATTTTTAACCCGTCAAAGATCAGCAAGGCGGCTTTTGTGTGGAGTCACAGAAAATGGGGGAGATACTAAATGGGTACTTTGCATCAGTGTTTACTGTGGAAAGGATATGGAAGATGTAGACTGTAGGGAAATAAATGGTGACGTCTTGCAAAATGTCCTTATTACAGAGGAGGAAGTGCTGGATGTCTCGAAACGGTTAAAGGTGGATAAATCCCCAAGACCTGATCAGGTGTACCCAAGAACTCTGTGGGAAGCTAGAGAAGTGATTGCTGGGCCTTTTGCTGAGTTAGTTGTATCATCGATAGTCACAGGTGAGGTGCCGGAAGACTGGAAGTTGGCAAATGTGCCACTGATTAAGAAGGGCGGTAAAAACAAACCAGGGAATTATAGACCAAGGATGTTGCCAGGGTTGGAGGATCTGAGCTACAGGGCGATGCTGAACAGACTGGTGCTGTTTTCCCTGGAGCGTCGGAGGCTGAGGGCTGACGTTACAGAGGTTTACAAAATTGAGGGCTATGGATAGGACAAATACACAAAGTCATTTCCCTGCGGTCGGGGAGTCCAGAACTAGAGGGCATAGGTTTAGGTGAGAGGGGAAAGATATAAAAGAGACCTAATGGGCAACATTTTCATGCAGAGGGTGGTACGTGTATGGAATGAGCTGCCAGAGGAAGTAGTGGAGGCTGGTACAATTGCAACATTGAGGAGGCATTTGGATGGGTATATGAATAAGAAAGGTTTGGAGGGATATGGGCCAGGTGCTGACAGGTGGGACTAGATTGGGTTGGGATTTCTGGTCGGCATGGACAGGTTGGACCGAAGGGTCTGTTTCCATGATGTACATCTCTATGACTCTATTCATCTAAATAGTTTTAAAGGTTGTGAGGTTTCCTGGCTCTACAGGCAATGCATTCCAGATTCCCACCATTCTCTGGCTGAAAAAATGCTTTCCTTGAATTCATTATAAACCTTCTGCCTTTCATCTTACAATTGTGCCCCTCATTATTGATCCTTCAACTGAAGGGAATTGCTGCTTTCTCTCCACTCTGTCACTGCCTCTAACAGCTCTCCCCATGACCTCCTCTGCTCTGGAGAAAACAGCCTCTCTCCATAGCTAAACTGCTCCATTAAGAAAGAAACTGACAGGATTAGATGCTACAAACGTTATGGGCACTGATTAACGTTCTGGCAATAGCACTAAGTTCCTGTGCTCCTGAATTGACTGCTTGCTGCCATACAGCTACAACACCAGTATCTGTTGGTAATGGAAAAATTGCCCAGGTCTGTACTATCCACAAAAAAAAATCAGATCTGGACAGTTACACCTCATCCGTCTACTCTAAATTATCAGCAGAAATGATGGAAGCGGTCATCAACAGAGCTGTTGATAGGCGTATAACAGTAACCCGCTTATTGATGCTCTGTTTACATTCTTTCAGAGCCTCTCCTTTCCTGACCTCTTTCCAACCTTGGTCCAAATATTTACAAAAGTATTAGCCTCAAGAGATGATGGTGTCGGCCCATGACCTCAAGGCACCATTTTAGTGTCACACCAGGTGAGGTCTTTAGATCAGGAGATAAAGGAATCCAAGTATGACCTTCGCAGAGCCATTAAAACAGACAAGGACCTATACCGATCCAAGCTAGAGAACCAGACAGATGCCTGGCGACTATGGCAAGGATTGAATGACATCACAGGTTCTAAACAGGGACAGTGCAAGATAGTAGACAATGACATATCCTTCCCAGATCATCTCAATGCCTTCTATGCTCGCTTTGAGCAGAATTGCGGCGGAGAAGTAACACCTATTCCAACAAGTCTGACAAACCTATCCCAACAGTCACTGCATTAGAGGTAAGATGGTTTTCCTTCATGAGAATCCAAGGAAAGCGATGTGATCAGACGGAGTACCAGGCCGTGCACTCGGAGCATGCGCAGATCAACTGGCAGAGGTCTTCTCGGACATCATCAAACTCTTCTTGCAGCAGGCCACTGTCCCTGCCTGTTTCAAGAGGGCCAACGTCATCTCTGTGCCTAAGAAAGCTCATGCAGCATGTCTCAATGACTACCGCCCAGTGGTCTTAACTTCGGTGGTCATGACATGGTTTGAAAGGCTGGTCGTGGTATTAATCAACACCAGCATCCCCACTACTTTTGACCCACTCCAATTTGCCTGTCGGACCAACAGATCCATGTCAGATACCATATCACTTGCCCTTCACTCCGCCCTAAAACATCTTGACACCAAGAACAGCTACGTAAGAATCCGACTCATTGACTACAGTTCAGCCTTCAACGCTATTATTCCCTCGAGACTGATTACTAAACTTAGTGATCTCGGACTAAGCAATTGGTGAAGATTAGGATCAATATTCATCCTCACTAACACTCAACACTGGAGACCCCAGGGGTGCATACTCAGCCCCCTACTGTACTCATTGTATACCCATAACTGCGTTGCCAAATACCAGACGAATGCCATTTACAAGTTCGCTGATGACACCACCATAGTCAGTCGAATCTCAGATGGCAATGAAGCAGACTGCAGATGGGATGTGGAAGACGTGGAAAAATGGTGCACTGAGAACAGCCTAGCTCTCAATGCCCACAAAACCAAGGAACTCATTATTGACTTTCGGCAGGATGTTATTCATGCCTCATTACGCATTAACAGCACAGAGATGGAATGAGTGGAGAATGTCAAGCTCCTGGGAGTGGTCATCAACAACAAGCTTTGTTGGACACTTTATGTGGATGCACTGGTTAAAAAGGCCCAACAACGTCTCCTCTTCCTCAGGCAGTGGAGAAAATTTGGCATGAATGCGAATACCCTTGCTAATGTCTATAGGTGCACCACTGAGAGCATTCTGTCTTCATGTATCACTACCTGGTATGGCAACCATACCATTCAAGATCGGAGACGGTTACAGAGAGTGGTGAACTCGGCCCGGACAATCATAAAGGCCAACCTCCCATCTGTAGAATCCATCTACCAGTCCAGCTGTCAAGGAAAGGCCACCTGCCTTCTCAAAGATCCATCCCACCCTGGCAATGTTTTTCTACAACCTCTACCATTGGGGAGAAGGTATAGAAGCCTGAACACACACACACACCTGAACTGGTTTTGAAACAGTTTCCACCCTACTGTTGTTAGAATGCTGAATGGACTCTCAAACTCTTAGCATACCATTACCTGTATTTTGGTTTTTGCTGCTGTTTACCTTTTATTTGCCTATCTTTGCTAGTTAACTGTGATCTGCCTGCATTGCTTGCAAGACAAAGCTTTTCACTGTTCCTCAGTACACGTGCCAATAAATTAAATTCAATTCACACCCAAGGACCCCCATAAAACTGAAGTCCAAGGGTATTGGGGTGAAAAGCTCCATACTGGTTGTAGTTGCACCTAGCCAAAAGGATGATGGTGTTGGTAATTCAAGTTCAATCGTCTCAATCCCAGGACAGCAGTGCAGAAGGTCATTAGGACAGATACTTCTGAACCAGCCTTTTGATCAATGTTATTAAATGCCAATGGTGTAGGTTGGTCTTGAGCCCGGCCTCCTGGTTCCGATGTAGGAACACTTGCACTGCACCAAAGGGTCCCCGATCCCCAGGTTAGTGTCCGCAGCCCAACCATCTTCAGCTGCTTTATCAACGGTCTTCTCTCTGTCACTATCATTAGGACAAAATTGAGAGTGTTCTCTGAGGATTAATCAATGTTTACCATTTGCAACTCCTCAGATATTAAAGCAATCTGTTTACATACAGGAATACTGGACATATTCCAGGCTTTGGTTGATAAGTGTTAAATAACAATTTTGCTACACAAATGTCGGACAGTCTCCAAGAAGAAGAAATCTAAGCATTTCCCCTTTATGTATTACTCTGAGGTTTCCTACTGACTACAGCGTGACTGGCCATATAAATACTGTGTGGCTACATGAGCAAGTCAGAGGCTGGGAATGTAGTGAGTACCTCACCTTTTGACTCCCCAACATCTCTCCTCTGTCTAGAAGGCAGGAGTGTGGTGGAATCCCCTCCATTCGCTCAGGTAAGTGCACCTTCAAGTCTGCTGTCTCAACACGTTTGGCATTGTCCAGGCAGCCCATTGGTTGGCATTCCATCGACCACTGGTGCCCGTGTGTACCATGTGTGAGATGCAATTTAGTAACTTAGTGATGATCCTCTGACAGTACCTTCCAAATCCATGTCCCTGGAGGAACAAAGACAGCAGATACATGGGAACACCAACATCTGCGAGTTTCCCTTCAACCACTCACCTGACTTGGAAATCTAATACAATTTGGGTCAAAATTCTGGACCTCCCCAGTTATAACCATCCCATGGACTGCAGCGGTTCAAGAGACGTGGCTCAAGAGTAATTAGGAGTGGACAACAAATGCTGGCCCAACCTGTCATGCCAACATCTGACAAACAAATAAATAGAAATGATGGCTATTTGTTGCACCCAGAGATTAGGTTGAAGGGTGAGAAAAACTTATTAAACTGGATCTCTACTCTTTTTACATTGTGTGGGCATTTTTGGGGTTTTCCAGACTGGTTAATATTCATGACTAGAACTGATGCAGCTCAAAATACCATTTGAATTAGGCAAGGAGAGTGTGAGATTTGACAATACCACTTGGTTTTAGGGTTGTGTATGAGTTTTGAAGTAAGATTTTCACTCTTTAGCAAGTTTTTAAGTAGCCATGTTCTGAGTTTCCGTTTGCCGAGGTGAGATAATGAACCAGTGAAAAGCAGGCTGACAGCAGTCATTGCAGCCTGGTGTCAGCTTGTCTACTTCAAAACCGCCACATTTGTTGTAATTCTACTGTGCACTGATAAAGGCCTGCTGTCTGCTAGGTGAGAAGCTGCAGTATTTTCTTTGTTTCTTTGTTTTAAAGTTGTCATAATTCAAAACCTTTGTTTGCTTGAATTTAGTATCACTGTTTCTCAAACAAGAACGGTGCTTTTTAAATGGGTGTTAGTTTATGGACTGCCTTGATCTATATTGTATCTCTGGGACAGAACACCTACGTAATACGTAATTTAAAAAAGTTAGCTCCGAATATTCCACTCGGAATGTTTTGTTTTTAATAGCTTTAGTAATTATGGTAATGTTTAGGTACATGGTTTATGAATCAGTTTCATAAGAGAACATAACATTGTACAAGAATATATTTGTTTGTTCACCGTGAATATAACTTCTGGGGACGAAAAAAAAAAGAGATGGACATTTGTCTTGCTTCTGAGACTTCAATAACACACCGACCGCCCCCGCCCAAAAACAAACTCAGCAGAGTTAATTTGGACTAGTTTCTAATAAGACATGAGAAAACCTTAAGACTTAGGAATGCAAGTTGGAAAATTGAATATTCTCCAGCCCAGTTTTGTGGAGCAATTGTTCTGAGACGCATTTCGAGGTAACCTCCTGTTAGAAACTGAAGCTGGGTATTGTCCGTGCAGCAACATTTCCAGGAATCTTTGGTCTTTGAGAGATGAGAAACTTCCACATTTGCTTTCACTGTTTTTGATAAGTTTTTAGAGTTATAGTGTCATAGAGATGTACAGCACAGAAACAGACCCTTCGGTCCAACCCGTCCATACCAACCAGATATCCCATCCCAATCTAGTCCCACCTACCAGCACTCAGCGCATATCCCTCCAAACCCTTCCTATTCATATGCCTTTTAAATGTTGCAATTGTACTAGCCTCCACCACTTCCTCTGGCAGCTCATTCCATACACAACACACCCTGTGTGAAAAAGTTTCCCCTTAGTTCTCTTTTATATCCCTCCCCTCTCACCCTAAACTTATGCCCTCTAGTTCTGGACTCCCCGAACCCGGGGAAAAGACTTTGTCTATTCATAATTCTATTGCCGCTCATAATTTTGTAAACCTCTCTAAGGTCACCCCTCAGCCTTCAACACTCCAAGGAAAACAGTCCCAGCCTGTTCAACCTCCCCCTATAGTTCAAATCCTCCAACCCTGGCAACATCCTTGTAAATCTTTTCTGAACTCTTTCAAGTTTCTCAAAATCTTTCTGAAAGGAAGGAGACCAGAATTGCACGCAATATTCCAACAGTGGTCTAACTAATGTCCTGTACAGGCACATCATGACTTCCCAACTCCTGTACTCTATACTCTGACCAATAAAGGAAAGCATACCAAACGCTGCCTTCACTATCCTATCTACCTGCGACTCCACTTTCAAGGAGCTATGAACCTGCACTTCAAGGTCTCTTTGTTCAGCAACACTCCCTAGGAGCTTACCATTAAGTGTATAATTCCTGCTAAGATTTGCTTTCCCAAAATGCAGCACCTCGCATTTATCTAAATTAAACTCCATTTGCCACTTCTCAGCCTATTGGCCCATCTGGTCAAGATCGCATTGTAATCTGAGGTAATAAAATAAGTTTAATAAATTGATTGATTTACAAATAATGATTTGTTTCAACCTTGCTAGGTTAGACATAAATGAGAACCCTGTTGTTATAATCTGAGATCTGAGAGCTTTCAGTTGAAGTGGTTTTCACAACTCAACCTCTGAAATTTGCATATCTGTGCCTGCTGTCATTCTCTAGTCATTCATCATTCATTCATTGACAGTTCCCCGCAGAGGAGGGTGGCTCTCTTCACTCTCCAGGTGAGTCCGTAGACGGCTGTACAGACCGCTACGACTACCACAGGTTCTGTTATGCTTGGGGCTTCAGGTGGTCATGGGAAGGGGGTGTGTGGCAGTTGATATGGCAGCATGATCCTTTCACTATTTTCGCCTGGCTTCTATTTTTTCCCAATGGCAAGTCTTGAGGTCTCGGTGCCTTCCCGGATGCTGCCCCTCCACTTTGGATGATCTTGGGCCAGTGGTTCCCAGGTGCCTGTGGGAATGCTGTCCTTTGCCAGTGAGCTCTTGAGGGTATCACTTGAAGTGTTTTATGTGTCCACCTGGCGCAAATGCTATGAGATACCTACAGCGAAGGTGTTGGTCTTGGAATCCCCTTCAGACTTGAATAGCCTGAGCAGTTGCAGCAGCTCTGCAAAGATTTTTACAACTATCAAATAAATCTTAAAGCCGGTGGGGCTTTCTGACTGCTGCTTACCATGCCATTAGCTCAGGTCAGGAAAACTCAGGACAAAAAAAAACAAAAAGTAGGTCACGCAAATAAGTGTTCAGACCTCAAGGTGAGAACCTCAACTGATGGTGTTGCAGCTTTGGTAAAGCTTCCATTAATCTCCTCACCTCTGGCAATTAACGTCCTTGAATTTTATTTCTTGAAAACGAGCAAAACTCTGAGGATGTTGCAAACCTACCATGTTACTTCCAAGCTCACTATTTGCATAGAACGTTTCATTTGGTTTTGAAATTTCTGTAGTGAAATTTCAGTTCCAGTAGGGGAGTCACTTGTACAGAAAGCTGAGTGGCATTCATGTAAGGGATTTCAACTGGGTGTTCATTGTAGGATACAAGCAATTATTTAGCAACTGTGCCCATTCTACAAGGGAACAGAACAAAGGTGAAGCAATTTAAGGTGCTATCAATAAAATTTGGAAGAATGTGCGTAAAGTAGGGTTATCGACGTCTGAATTTACAGAAGATATTTCTGTAACTACTTTCCCAAAAGTATATTGTGAGTAACTTGCAGTATAACTGCATCAGTGTCTTCTGGAGATCAATTTATTCTCTTGGTCTGTTACAATGTAATTTTTAGCACAGGAGGACTGAGAGTATCCAGCCACTCGAACCTGTTGAGCAGGATTTTCATGGACTTGGGAAAAATCAGTGGTTAGCACTGAATTCTGTGACTCCTGTTTATGTCCCTGGCACCCCTATCACTTTACCATTATTGGTTAAGGGTGCAGTGGAGAAAGTCCCGAGCCCACCCACCCTGCACTTCCTATCTGGCCAGCTCCATTTATCCTGGAGAGGCATCTCCTAATTCCCTGCATTTTTCATGGAGTTAGGTCAGTTTTTAAAGGACTTGTGATGCACATCTCCTCACACGTGTTGTGTACCACAGTCTGGATGAAGAACCTTTGTTTGTAAGGTAAGTTCAGAAGATCTTGTCCATGCTCCCTGTGCCCCTCTAACACCACCATCCCATGTATATTGATATTAATACATTTTATATATAATACACTCTTTGCCAAACTCTGGCATTTCCATATCCAGTCACCAACTTTGCACTCTGGACAGAACTAATGACCCTACAGTAAAGACAGGATGTAGGGGGAAATAAAACTTTTAAAAAAGTAATTCATTCCTAATTGTCTATTTCCTTTAAAAAAAACTGCTTTTAACCACACCTCTGAGCATTGATCATCCAGATGATTTCAGTTATCAATAACAGAAACCACTACAACCTGATACTTGCTTAATCTTGTGTAAGTGAAATTGAAACTGTGCAATTGACAGAGTAGATCACAAAGCAAGAACTATCAATCAATCAATCAATGTTTTCTGGCATCGAGTTATTTAAGCAGAATAATAGATGTCTAGGGAGAGGTGATAAACCAATGATCACTTTTTTTTAAATATCGCCTTGGATGTGGACATTGCTGGTTGGCCAACATGTATTGCCTGTCCCAAGCTGCCCTTGAGAAGTGGTGGTGGGATACTGCAGTCTATATACTGTACCCACAATATCACTGGAACAGAGTTACAGGATTTGAATCCAGTGACAGTGAAGGCATAGTGATATATTTCCAAGTCAGATGGTGAGTGGCTTGGAGGGGAACTTGCTATTGGTGGTGTTCCCCTGTACCTGCTCCCCTTGTCCTTATAAATGGAAGTGGTTGTGGATTTCGAAGCTGCTGGGTGAGGATCTTCGAATTTCTGCAGCGCATTTTGTAGATAGTACACATTGCTGCTACCATGCATCGTTTGGAGAGGGGGTGAATGTAGATTAGATTAGATTATCTAAGGTGTGGAATCACACCATTCGGCCCAATAAGTCCACACCAACCCTCTGAAGAGTAACCCACCCAGACCCATTTCCCTCTGAATAATGCACTTAATGCTATGGGCAATTCACCTAATCTGCACACCTTTGGATTGTGGGAGGAAACTGGAGCACCCAGAGGAAACCCATGCAAACATGGGGAGAATGTGCAAACTCCACACAGACGGTCACCCAAGTTAGGACTTGAACCCGGGTCTCTGGTGCTGTGAGACAGCAGTGCTAACCACTGAGCTACCATGCTGCCCCAGTCGTGCTAGGCAAGTGGGCTGCCTTGTCATGGATGGTGTCGAGCATCTTGATTGCTGTAAGGGTTAGAACATAGAACATAGAACAATACAGCACAGAACAGGCCCTTCGGCCCACGATATTCTGCCAAACATTTGTCCTAGCTTAAGCACCTATCCATGTACCTATCCAATTGCCGCTTAATGGTCACCAAAGATTCTGACTCTACCACTCCCACAGGCAGCGCATTCCATGCCTCCACCACTCTCTGGGTGAAGAACCCACCCCTGACATCGCCCCTATACCTTCCACCCTTCACCTTACATTTATGTCCCCTTGTAACACTCTGTTGCACCCGGGGAAAAAGTTTCTGACTGTCTACTCTATCTATTCCTCTGATCATCTTATAAACCTCTATCAAGTCACCCCTCATCCTTCGCCGTTCCAACGAGAAAAGGCCGAGAACTCTCAACCTATCCTCGTACGACTTCCTCTCCATTCCAGGCAACATCCTGGTAAATCTTCTCTGCAAAGCAGAGAAATGACATCCAGTGAGAGTGAGTAGACTGTTGTTGGGATGAGGTGAAGGAGCCTCTTGGCAAAACCACATCGTCTCCAACCTCATCCGTGTTGGCAGATGTCGTTGGTGATGGTGGGGAGGGCTAATGGAGGGGGGGGTGAAGAGGAGGAACTCAAGCGGCTGCTGCCTGCACCTGTCTTCAAAGGGACCACTTTCAAGAAGAGGTGGTGAGCTTTGCACCCAAGAGAGCATCACGAGGAGAGATCAGGGGCTTGTCCACACTTCCACCCACTTCCCCCTTGGCTCAAAGCTGAAGGCACTTGCTGAGATGCAAGTCCCTCAGTGCTGCCAGACTTCAAAATTCCTTTGGAGCTGCTTCTTGGGAGCTTTTTCTGACAGTCAAGTTCCCACCTCAAATCATGCTCTCGTCTGTGCTCAGCAGAAACCAGTTTCCAAGACGGGACCAGTTATCCGCATCAAGTGCAAACACTTACCTGTTCTACCTCAGGAAGGTTGACTTCAACTGTGCCACGTAGTGTTGTGCTGGAAAAGCACAGCCAGTCAGGCAGCAGCCGAGGAGCAGGAGAGTCGATGTTTTGAGCATAAGCTCTTCACCGTGAATGTGATGAAAGGCTTATGCTTGAAACGTCGACTCTCCTGCTCCTCGGATGCTGCCTGACCACAGTACCACACCTTTCCAGCACCACACTTTTTGACTCTGATCTCCAGCATCTGCAGTCCTCAATTTTTCCTTCAACTTGTGCCACCCCTACAACTGCCCAGCTAAGATCAACATAGATGTTGTCTGGAATCTCAGTTCTGTATGATTTCAAGTCCAGTTGCACACATTGGAGTCTCCTCTGGGACAGAAAAGACCTGTTCAAAGAGGATAGGTCTTACCCGAGCTGGAAAGGGACCCATATCTTAGCAGGGAGCTTTGCTCGTTCCACCCAAAGAGACTTTATACAGATAGAGAGGAGAGTGGAGGAATTACAAGTCATGGCGTAAATAGAAAGGTTGGTGGGGAAGGTTCTGAATGTGAAGAGAGCACACCAATTAGAAAAGAAAGAAAAGAGAGAATCAGGGTACATTGTAACTCTGAAGAACGAAATTGCATTTATTTCAGTGCAAGGGGTCTTCCAGATAAGGCTGATAAACTCAGAGTGTGTTTAAGTACATGGGATTGGGATTTCAGAGCTTTTACAGAAACTTGGCTGAAACATGAACAGGACTGACAGCTCACTGTTCTGGGGTTTAGATTGTAGGGAGGATATTTTCCCAGGTTGGGGAGTTTAAAACCAGAGGACACAGTCTGAGGACAGGTTGTTAGGCCATTGAGGATTAAGATGAGGAAATATTTCTTCATGCAGAGGCTGGTCAGTCTGTGAAGTGTGTGACCACAAGAAGCTGTGGATTCCAAGTTGCTGATTATATTCAAGAAAGAGATGGATTTTTATGTTTAAGAGACAATGAATTGAATTGAATTTATTGTCACATGTACCGGGACACAGTGGAAAGCTTTGTCTTGTGAGCAATACAAGCAGATCACATAGTTATCACACAATGACTATGTGAAACGGAAGAACAGGCTGGAAGGACTGAATGGCCTATTTTTGCCCCAAGTTTCACCAATACAGAGCTCTGGACAGCCAATTCAGTCCTTCAGAAGTGCGGTCACATTGTAGTGTTGGGAAGTGTAGCAGTAAATTCAGGACGTCTCAAAATACTCCATAGCCAATTAATGAATTTTCAAATCTCACAACAATTGTCATATCAAAGGCTATAAATGTCAATTTGTTTCAAACTATGTACTGTATTTACCAGAATGGTTCTAAAGTGATTTGTTTTTATTCATTGAGTATAAGGATAGGCAGGTTATGCTGCAGCTTTACAGAACTTTCATTAGGCCACACTGGGAATATTGCGTACAGTTCTGGTCACCACATTCTCAGAAGAAGGGTGAATCTTTGGGGAGGGAACAGAAAAGGTTTACCAGGATGTTGCCTGATATGGGGGATTTTAGCTGTGAGGAAAGGTTGAATAGAGTTGATTTGTTTTCACTGGAATGCAGGAAGCCGATGGGCGACCTGGTCAAACTTTATAAGATTGTGAATGGCATGGATAGAGTGGAAAGTATGAGGCTTTTTCTCAAGGTCGAAGGGTCAATTGCTAGGGGACACGAGTTCAAGGTGTGCGAGGGCATAAGTTTAAAGCAGATGTGTGAGGTATGTTTTTCACACAAAGGTGGGTGAGTGCCTGGACCAGGCTGCCAGAGGAGATGGTGGAAACACACACTATAGCAGCATTCAAGAAGCATCTAGACCAGTACATGAATAGGTAGGGGATATAGGGAAATGGATCCCATGAGTGAAGACAGTTTTAGAATGGAAGGGCAAAATGTGTCAGTGCAGGCTTAGAAGGTCTCAGAGCCTGTTCCTGTGCTGTATTGTTCTTTGTTCTTAATTCACGCACAGAAAGATCCCACAACCAGCCGTGAAACAAATGAGAAGACAATTTGTTCTGATCTTGCGATATTTGATACTGGCTCATACAATGCAGATGATATCAAATGCTGTCTGTCTCTTTCCCCAAAAGGGCAGTGAAAGCAGAGCCTTGAAATACTTTTGAAGGCAGAAGGCACTCTACTCTTGATGAGTAACGGGAGTGAGGTTATCCAGGATAGGCAGTACCTTGAGCAACCAGATCAACCGTGACCTTTCTGAAGGGCCAATTGACTTGTTCCTGCTCCTGATCCAAGGGATGTTATGTAAACCATCTGGAGAGCAAACGGAACAGCAGTTAAATGTCTCTCTGCAAAGATGGCATTTCTATCCGAAACAGCAGCACCCTTTTAATGTTGCGTCCAACTGGTTTCTGGTGATCAGTCTCCAGAGGGGCATTTGGAACTACAGCTATCTGACACAGAGCCATGTGTTTCACCCACTGCTTGCACTTCACCATCGTGTGGCACTCAGACAGTATCACTTTTGAAGCACAAACAGGCAGAGTGGGATTCATTGTGAAGGAAGACTTGGGGATATTGCGAAGATTAACTTAGAGTTGTAGAATCATAGAGTTGTACAACACGGAAACAGACTCTTTGGTCCAACCCGTCCATGCTGACCAGATATCCTAAATGACTCTAGTCCCATTTGCCACCATTTTGCCCTTAACCCTCTCAACACTTCCTATCTAGTACCCATCCAGTTGTAATTGTACCAGCCCCCACCACTTCCTCTGGCAGCTCATTCCATACACGCACCACCCTCAGCCTCCAACGCTCCAGAGAAAATAGCTCCAGCCTATTCAGCTTCTCCCTGTAGTTCAAACCCTCCAACTTGGTTTGACAGATTGCACATTCCAGAGACCTGGGGGACAGTATGAGCCTGGCTCAGAAGTGCATGCCAACAGTCGGCATCCAGTCAAACAGCCAGTGTGCACTCCCTGCCCTGAAGCAGATGAGACGTCAACTGAATGTATTTGTGGCAGTACAACCCAGTGCCAGGACAAATTGCTTACATTGAAAGTGGAAAGGAAAGGAAAGGTAGATCCTGTTTAGTAGTTTAACTGGGTGTAAATCAGTGGGATGTCCAACGTGGTGAGCTAAATGGCACATCTTTGGAATAACATACTTGCGCCCTACTATGTAGGGCCTGGGGTCTAGAACACACCCACTCAAATATCAATCACTTACCTTCCCGACCAGCTCTGCGCTCCAACCTCACTTCCGCCCAGCTCGTGCCGCTCTCTGCTGTGAGAAGCAAATGTACACATGCAGGCAATTGTGCAGTATTTCATCACATTCCTGGCTTGTGCCTTGTAGATGTAGATAGGCTTTGGGTATTCAGGAGGTGAGTTATTTGCTGCAGTGTTCCTAACCTCTGACTTGCTCTTGTAGCCACTGTATTTATATGGCGAGTCCATTTGAGTTTCTGGCCAATGGTAATCCCCAAGATGTTGATAGTGGGGGATTCAGTGATGGTACCACCATTGAATGACAAGGGGTAGCGGTTAGATTGTGTCTCATATTGGTGATGGTCATTGCCTGGCAATTGTATAGCACAAGTGCCACTTGCCACTTTTCAGCCCAAGCCTGGATATTGTCCAAGACTTGCTGCATTTGTGCATGGACTGCTTCAGTATCTGAGGAGTCACAAATGATGCTGAACGTTGTGCAATTATTGGTGAACATTCCCATTTCTGATCTTATGATGAAAGGAAAGTCATTGATGAAGCAGCTAAAAATGGTTAGGCCTAGGACAGTACCCTGAGGAACTCTTGCAGAGGAATCCTGGCTCTGCAATGACTGACTGACTGATCTTCAACAACCACAACCATCTTCCTATGTGCCAAGTCTGTCTCCACCAGCAGACAGTTTGCTCCCTGATACCCATTGAGTCCAGTTTTGCTGGGGCTCCTTTATACCACACTTTCTCAAATGTGGCCTCGAAGTCAAGGGCTGTCACTTTGACCTCGTCTCTGGAATTCAGCTCTTCTGTCCGTGTTTGAACCAAGGCTGTAATGAGGTCAGGAGCTGAGTGGCCCTGGCACAATCCAAACTGGTGTTTGTTGAGCAGGTGCTGCTTGATAGCAGTGTTAATGACTCCTTCCATCACTTTACAGATGATTGACAGTGGACTGGTTGGTTGGTAATTGGATGGGTTGGATTTGTCCTGCTTTTTGTGTGCAAGCCATACATGGGCAATTTTGTACATTGTCGGGGAGATGCAAGTGTTGTAACTGCACTGGAACAGCTTGGCTCGGAGAGCAGCAAGTTCTGGAGCACAAATCATTTAAAACCATGGATTCTAACCCCTTCTTTGACTTCACTTTGTAACACTCCATTCCATGTAAGAACTTTTAAAAAATCTCCAGTTTCTCCAATATCGGTGCTTTTGAGAGGTCATCCTCTTTTTGTCAATGTATGCACTTCCTCTCCCCCACCCTCCCACTTAACTTCTACAATCGCCCCAAATCTGTCCCCCCTGCTGCTATCCTATGACACCTTTCCACGTAACCCAACACACAGACACTTGCAATTCTTCTATTGATGTGGTCTCCTTCATGGTGTGGATGCCAAGCACAGATGGGGGATTGATTTGAGGAACACTTCTGTTCATTCCATAAGGGGAACCCTTGCCTTCCTGTCTTTTGTTGCTTTAATTTTCCATCCTGCTCCTACTCTGACCTTGGCCTGCTGCAGAGTTCCAATTATGCATACACCCAGCAGGTTATGGCTTTTCATTAGCATTTGACGCACCTCTGGAGCAGGTGGGATTTGAACCCAGGTCTTTGATGCCAAAGGTAGTCACAGTGCCACTTGAATGCTCAAAGCAGAAGTATTTTGAATCAACATGTTCAGAGATGAGATCGTTTCCATGCAGGTAAGGCTTGAACCTGAGCCTCCTTGTTCCAAGGTGGGGACAATGCCATTGTGCCACAAAAGCCCTTTTAGCTGATGAATTATAAGTTTAGGAAGTGTGAGCTGGAAGGTACCATATCAATATCAATGGGAGCATCATAGTTCAGAATTGTTTGTGTAAGAAATGCAAAATTAGCTTTCACCTGCAGACCAGTCGGTGCAAAGAATTTGCTTAATTGTTGTGACGCTAAAACCATCATAGAGTCATACAGCACGGAAACAGACACTTCCGTGCTGATCAGACATCCCAATCTGACCCAGTCCCATTTGTCAGCATTTGATACATATCCTCCTTAAACCCTTCCTATTCATATACCCATCCAGATACCTTTTAAATGTTGTAATTGTACCAACCTCCATCACTTTCTCAGGTAGTTCATTCCATACACGCACCAACCTCTGCGTGAAAAAGTTACCCCATAGGCCCTTTTTAAAAAATCTTTCCCCTCTCACCTTAAACCTTTGTCCTCTAGTTTTGGAATCCTGTAACCTAGGAAAAAGACATTTGGCTATTTATCCTATCCATGCCCTCTTGATTTTGTAATCCTCTATAAGGTCACCCCTCAGCCTCCAATGCTCCAGGGAGAAAAAGCCCCAGCCTGTACAACACCTCCTTATAGCTCAAACCCTCCAGGTCTGGGAATATCCTTGTAAATCTTTTCTGCACCCACTCAAGTTCGACATGTTTCCTGTCAAAGGGTGGCCAGAATTGAACACAAATTCTAAAAGTGGCCTCACCAATGACCTGTACAGCCGCACCATGATATCCCAACTCCTATACTTGATGTTCTGACCAATGGAGGCAAGCATACGAAACCCCACCTTCACCACCATCAGTCCACACATCTTTCAGCTTTCTGCCAGCAACTTCCATGGTCTTGAACAGGAAGTGGGTTCTGTGCAAAAACAAGATTTGAAAGTATTGAATTTGATGTATTACCCGTTGCTATCTTAGCTCTTCACTCATGCTTTATTACTGTGACTTTACAATATACACCTTTCCGAGAGCATAACATGTGGGTGGGTTGTTGAGTGATGTAACCTGTTGGGATGCTTCTGATATTGAAACTCTGGGGCAGATTCATATCACACCTTACATCTGAGGGCAAGGCTGTCAACACTGGCCTATTCTCCGGCATTTCATCTAATTCTTTTGTAGAGTGATGAACGTGTGAATGCTGTAAGAGGACAATGCCTCAACAGACCCACCTCCCATCATTGACGCAGATAATAATTGCTCTCAACTATTTTCACATCATCTCTTGGTCTGTCAGCTCCGGCAGCAACAGACTAATGTGACTTGGTTCCTGACAGATTATTTGTCTGTGCTTGTTCCTTCATTGTTTTGTCGATCCATGGCAAATAACCATGAGGATGTCACTGTGTGTTACAATGCATTTCCTGTTTCAGGAAAGGGAGGAGAAACTGAGTCATCTTTGGATTCAAAGGTGGTTTGCCTTTCAAAACCCGAATTTAAGTGAGAAAGTGAAGCAGGTAAATGCTGAGTTCATCATGACATTAAATGTTGGAGCCATTACACTACCCCCCGTATTGGCCTTCCATCAATGGTGAGCAGTAGTCTATCAGGCACAGCTGCTTGTTTGGTTTTTCATCCCCAAACTCACTCGATGGAGGGGGATGAATGTGGCTATGAAGAAGGTCTTGCCTCTCAAAACTTTGGTGAGGCCAGACAGGGCTTTGCAATGTCCTGGAACAGTGTGGTAAGTAGTTTTTGTTTGTGACTGGACATGATTCCAAGTGTTATTCCAACTGGGCAAAGTCTCTAGCTACAACCCACAGTTCTTCCCATTTGGGGAAATCCCTCCTGCTTCTTTCAGTGTTCAAGACATTGTGTCAAAATAACTTGTTTAAAAATAGGTTTAAATCACACAAGTATTTTGAATGCTCTGTGCTGTTTATAATAATCTGAAGTCACATGACACCAAGTTATAGTCCAACAGGTTTATTTGAAGTCACGAGCTTTCAGAGTGTAGGCAAAGGAGCTGTGCTCTGAAAGCTTGTGATTTCAAATAAACCTGTTGAACTATAACCTGGTGTCGTGTGACCTCTGACTTCGTTCACTCCAATCCAACGGCAGCACCTCCACGTTATAATAATCTTAATGATGATGGTAACTTTTACCCCCCTCCCCCACCTTTCTTGCTCTGTTAGAAGCATGTCTGCAAAGAGCAGGGCATCAGCTGTGGCTGTGCATGGTATTTGATGTGTTTGTGTAAGAAGGTGGTAGGGTGTTAAGTTGTTATATCTGACACATGCTCTCAGCTGGGCATTTACTTTAGACTTCTGATGAATGCATTAATTACAAATTTTAATTTTGGCAAAATCATTTTTAAAAATTAACAGTATGGGTTGAAGCTTTGCTAAACCAAGGCTAGATGTGTATAGATTGCCCTCTGCCCTTCCCTCTCGAAAGATCTGCATGGAAGAGGTTTCTGAACACATTTTTATAAAGGATGACTTGTTGCATTGACTTCACGAACCACAGGTTATAGTGGGAAATAGGAATTCCAGACTTGCTTAATGGGTGGTGATTGTCAGGTTGGTGTTACAAAACATATTCCTGAAGTAGAGTTGATGGATTCTATACCTAACCTGCTCCATTCCCATTGCCAGCCTGAAGAAAAAAAAATGTTAAAAAATGAGTGATTGCATTTCAAGCCAGTGTAACTGAGGGAACAACATGATGTATGGATTCAAGCACAAAGCAATCTTTTTGGTTAGCTTGCAACATGTAGCCATTTTTTATTTCCTTTATCTCAATTTGTTCCTGTTCTGTCTCCATCATGAGTGTAATACGTATGGCACAACGACAGGTTATAGTCCAACAGGTTTAATTGGAAGCACTAGCTTTCGGAGCGCTGCTCCTTCATCAGGTGGTTGTAGAGGATACAATTGTAAGACACAGAATTTATAGCAAAAGTTTACAGTGTGATGTCGCTGAAATTGTACATTGAAAAATACCTTGATTGTTTAAGTCTCTCATCTGTTAGAATGACCATGATAGTTTCTCTTTCATGTGTAAATCACAAAGCTTTTTTTTAAAGGTTACATTTTCAGGTTAACTCTAACAATTGGTGTCAGTGCAGATAAGATGCCGTGATATTGAAGGTGTTAGCCCCCTGTGTTCCCTGTCTGTGCCATAATGTTTAGACTGATTGTAATCTAAAAAGTGAGTTAACAGAGTCTTCCATGGATTCATGCAGTTTTTGAGCATAGTACAATGTAAACTCTGCAAGTACAAAATCACCCCACAACCGTATGTATGTGTGTGTGTGTGTGTGTGTGTGTGAGAGAGAGAGAGAGAGTGTAAAGTGGTCTAAGTCTGTGAGAGGGTGCATGTGAGAGTGTGAGAGTGTCTGTGTATACGTGTGTGTAAGAGTGTCTGTGTGTGTGTGTGTGTATAGTGCAATGGTGGTCACCTGTAATGTGTCATGAACCCAAGGTCCCGGTTGAGGCCCTCCCTATGGGTACGGAACTTAGCTATCAGCCTCTGCTCGGCCACTTTTAGCTGCTGCCTGTCCCGAAGTTCACCTTGGAGGATGGTCACCCAAAGGTCTAAGGTCGAATGTCCTGGACCACTGAAGAGGGAGGGAACCCTCCTGTCTGTTGTTTGTTATGCGGTGCCCATTCAACCGTTGCTGTAGCCTTTGCTTGGTTTCCCCAATGTACCATGCCTCCGGGCATCCCTGCCTGCAACGTATAAGATAGACAACGTTTGCTGAGTCGCATGAGTACTTGCCATGTACAAGGTGGGAGATGTCCCCATGCATAATGGTGGTATCCATGTCCACACTCTGACACGTCTTGCAGCGCCTACCATGACAGGGTTGTATGGAGTTGTCCTGAGAGCTGGGCAGCTTGCTGCGATCAATGATCTGTTTGAGGTTTGGCGGTTGTTTAAAGGTGAACTGTGGAGGTGTGGGGAAGGTCTTGGCAAGGTGCTCATCCGCATGGATAATGTGTTGCAGGTCGCAAAGAACATGGCATGGTTTTTTTAGCTCCTGGGATCAACTGGACAATGAAGGGTACCCTGTCGGTTGCAGTATGTCTGTCTCCTGAGGAGGTCATTACGGTTCCTTGCTGTGGCACGTCGGAACTGGTGGTCGATGAGTTGGGCATCGTACCCCGTTCTTGTGACGGCATCCTTGAGTACTTCCAGGTGCCCGTCACATTTCTCCTTATTTGAGCAGATCCGGTGTACGCATAGGGCTTGTCCATAGGGGATGGCTGTTTTAATATGTTTTGGGTGGAAGCTGGAGAAGTGTAGCATTGTGAGGTTGTCTGTGGGTTTGCGGTAGAGTGTGGTCCTGATGTGTCCATCCTTGATGGAGCTGCATGTGTCCAAGAATGAGACAGATAGTTGAGAGTAGTCCTTGGTGAGTTCGATGGTGGGATGAAACTTGTTGATGTCACTGTGTAGTTTTATCAGTGACTCCTCGCCATGGGTCCAGAGGAAGAAAATGTCATCAATGTACCTGGTGTGTAGTGTTGGTTGGAGGTCTTGCATAGAGTAGAAGTCTTATTTGAACCTGTGCATGAAGATGTTGGCATATTGGGGTGTGAATTTGGTCCCCATGGCTGTTCCATGTGTCTGGATGAAGAACTGGTTGTCAAAGGTGATCAAGGATAAAACTGATGAGTTGTAGGACGGTGTTTGGAGTTTGGCAGTTATTAGTGTTGAGTACTGAGGCTGTTGTTGCAATGCCATCATTGTGGGGGATGCTGGTGTAGAGTGCTGAAACGTCCATTGTGACGTGGAATGTTCCCGGTTCGACTAGTCCGTGGGTGCTGAGTTTCTGTAAGAATAGATGGTATAACCTTGCAAAATGTTGATATTACAGAGAAGGAAGTGCTGGATGTCTTGAAACGCATAAAGGCGGGTAAATCCCCAGGACCTGATGAGGTGTACCCTAGAACTCTGTGGGAAGCCAGAGAAATGATTGCTGGGCCACTCGCTGAGATATTTGTATCATCGATAGTCACAGGTGAGGTGCCGGAAGACTGGAGGTTGGCTAACGTGGTGCCACTGTTTAAGAAGGGTGGTAAGGACAAGCCAGGGAAGTATAGACCAGTTAGCCTGACGTCGGTGGTGGGCATGTTGTTGAAGGGAATCCTGAGGGACAGGATGTACATGTATTTGGAAAGGCAAGGACTGATTAGGGATAGTCTGCATGGCTTTGTGCGTGAGAAGTCATGTCTCACATACTTGATTGAGTTTTTTGAAGAAATAACAAAGAGGATTGATGAGGGCAGAGCGATAGATGGCGTTCGACAAGGTTCCCCATGGGAGACTGGTTAGCAAGGTTAGATCTCACGAAATACAGGGAGAACTAGCCATTTGGATACAGAACTAGCTCAAAGGTAGAAGACAGAGGGTAGTGGTGGAGGGTTATTTTTCAGACTGGAGGCCTGTGACCAGTGGAGTGCCACAAGGATCGGTGCTGGGCCCTCTACTTTTTGCCATGTATATAAATGATTTGGATGTGAGCATAAGAGGTACAGTTAGTAAGTTTGCAGATGACACAAAATTGGAGGTGTAGTGGAGAGCGAAAAAGGTTACCTCACATTACAACAGGATCTTGATCAGATGGGCCAATGGGCTGAGAAGTGGCAGATAAATGCGAGGTGCTGCATTTTGGGAAAGCAAATCTGAGTAGGACTTATACACATTATGGTAAGGTCCTAGAGAGTGTTGCTGAAGAAAGAGACCTTGGAGTGCAGGTTCATAGCTCCTTGAAAGTGGAGTCGCAGGTAGGTAGGATGGTGAAGAAGGCATTTGGTATGCTTTCCTTTATTGGTCAGAGTACTGAGTACAGGAGTTGGGAGGTCAAGTTGCGGCTGGACAGGACATTGGTTCAGCGTGCAATTCTGGTCTCCTTCCTATCGGAAAGATGTTGTGAAACTTGAAAGGGTTCAGAAAAGATTTACAAGGATGTTGCCAGGGCTGGAGGATTTAAGCTATGGGGAGAGGCTGAACAGGCTGTGTTGTGCTCTCTGGAGCATCTGAGGCTGAGGGGTGACCTTGGAGAGGTTTGTAGAATCATGAGGGGCATGGATGGGATAAATAGACAAAGTCTTTTCCCTGTGGCAGGGGAGTCCAGAACTAGAGGGCATAGGTTTGTGGTGGGAGGGGAAAGGTGTAGAAGGGATCTGGGGGGCGATTCTTTCACATGGAGGATGGTGCGTGTATGGAATGAGCTGCTGGAGGAAGTGGTGGAGGCTGGTACAATTGCAACATTTGACAGGTATTTGGATGGGTATATGAATAGGAAGGGTTTGGAGGGATATGGGCCGGGTGCTAGCAGGTGGGACTAGGTTGGATTGGAATATCTGGTCGGCATGGACGGGTTGGACCGAAGGGTCTGTTTCCATGCTGTACATCTCTATGACTCTATAACATCCGTAGTGTCGTGACAGAAGCTGAGGACCCACCTCTACTGCTCGCCTTTAAATAACCGCCAAATCTCAAACAGATCATTGTTCGTAGCAAACTCCGCTTTCAGAACAACCCCATACAACCCTGTCATGGTAGGCGCTGCAAGACTTGTCAGAGTGTAGACATGGATACCACCATTATGCGTGGGGACATCTCCCACCTTGTACACGGCAGGTACTCATGAGACTCAGCCAACGTTGTCTATCTCATACGCTGCAGGCAAGGATGCCCTGAAGCATGGTACATTGGTGAAACCAAGCAAAGGCTACGGCAACGGATGAATAAGCACTGCACAGTCATCGACAGACAGGAGTGTTCACTCCCAGTTGGAGAACACTTCAGTGGTCCAGGACATTCAACCTTAGACCTTCAGGTGACCATCTTCCAAGACGGACTTCGGGACAGGTAGCAGCGAAAAGTGGCCGAGGAGAGGCTGATAGCTAAGTTCGGCACTCACAGGGAGGGCCTAAACCGGGACCTTGGGTTCATTTCACACTACAGGTGACCACCATTGCAATATACACACAAACAGAGAAACTCCTACGTGCGCGCACACGCACACATGTATGCAGGCACTCTTATACACAGACATGCACACACACTCACACACACTCCCACACTCTCACATGCATCCTCTCACAGTCTTAGACACTTTACACTCACACACACATATATACTCTCTCACAGACACTCTCAACCCCCACACACACACGCATGCTCGCGCGCACATACACCCCCTACAGACACACACACTCCCATACTGTCACATGAATCCTCTCACAGACTTAGACCACTTTTCACTCACACACATACATATATGCACTCTCCCTCACAGACATACTCAAATCTCCACCTCCCAGAGACAGACAGACAGACACACACATACGTACGGTTGTGGGGTGAATTTGTACTTGCAGAGTTTACATTGTACTTTGCTCAAAAACTGCATGAATCCATGTAAGACTCTGTTAACTCACTTTTTAGATTACAATCAGTCTAAACATGATGGCACAGACAGGGAACACAGGGGGCTAACACCTTCAATATCACAGCATCTTATCTGCGCTGACACCAATTGTTAGAGTTAACCTGAAAATGTATCCTTTTAAAAATGTTTTGTGATTTACACATGAAAGAAGTGAAACTATCATGGTCATTCTAACAGATGAGAGACTTAACAAACAATCAAGGTATTTTTCAATGTATAATTTCAGTGACATCACACTGTAAACGTTTGCTGTAAATTCTGTGTCTTACAATTGTATCCTCTACAACCACCTGGTGAAGGAGCGTCGCTCCGAAAGCTAGTGCTACCAATTAAGCCTGTTGGACTATAACCTGGTGTTGTGTGATTTGTAACTTTGTACACCCCAGTCCAACACCGGCATCTCCAAATCAGTAATACACTGCACAGGCTCAGTGGCAAAAGGCTTCCCTGTCAGAAACTATTCCAAATTAAATTTGCAGAATCCTTTCTTTGTGACCTAGCTAATGATAAAACTTCTCTTTCTCACAGAATTTGAAAAGATAAGGAAGACTGTTCAGTTCCAGGAGAATCCTTGAGTGGGCGCTAAAGGAGATTACCAGAATAGTTCCTGCAAATGGTGGATTTTAGTTATTGGGTCAGGTTGGAGATTAAAGAATAGGTGTACAGTTTTTAACAAGGTAGACAAGGATCAAATCTTGGGCAGAGATGGGGAGCGAGTCTGCGCGAGAATGACCTGGAAAATGGCAGGAGCAACCTATGATTTCAAAAGGAAATTAAATGGGAAGGAAATTGACATGCTGGGTTGGGGAGGGAGAGAATGGGAATGTTCGGGAGTAGGACTTGCTGTTGATGTGTGGAGAGCCAGTGTAGGTAGTGTGGGGCAAATGGCCTCCTGTATTGTAAATGCCTCCACCACTGAACGTCAGCAGGAATTTTTGGACTATATGCATTGGTTGGGAATGGGGGGAGTGGTGGCGACGAGAGTTGGAGGAGCGGTTGCACTTGCAATGGGTTAAGGCTCATTTATGATGTCTGATTTAGACTAACAGAGGAATTCACCCAGTTGTGGATGACTGGTACTCCCAAAAAAAACTTGACCTGCTTTGGGATCTGCTTAGAAACTGGAAGAGCTGACATCATAAGCAGAAAGAGAGGTCCAGGGTATCTTCACAAATTGTTAGATTAATTTCTTTGGGAGTTTGCAACCAAGAGGAGTGATCTAATAGTAGCCTTCAAAATTATGAACGATTTGTTAAAATGGCACAGAGAATGAAAGCAAGTAACTAGAGACGATCAAAATAGTCATCAAGAAATCCAGTGGGGAATTCAGAAGAGCTGTCTTTGCTGATAAAGTGTTGAGAATGTGGAACTTGTTATGACATGAAGTTGAAGTTAATAGAATGGATGTATTATTGGGGAAGCAGATCAGCATGGTTTCTGTATGATTATGAAACCTGCAAAAGTCATGGAAATTTCTAAAAGAAGCCCAATTCCTTGAAGAACCACAGACATTTATAAGGACTGGATTAGACTCTACAGAATATGGGAGGATTTGAACCTTTTCTAATGTTTTGCTATTGTCCATTTGTCCCATCCATAATAATTTTCATTTTGCTGCTTGTGTCCAGAGTCCAGTGCAAGTTATATTCGTCTCTTGCCCATTACTATACTCATTTGTTTCTTTGGAGACTACCAGCACAATAGTTGTCGGAAGGGCAACCAGGCAGTCAAGCATGCCCTATGCTCTAGATTGGTTGGTGCTTTGGGCAGGACAGCAGTAATTGGTCGAGTAGTAAGTGCCAGATTTGACGGGCCCTCTTTTCATGCTTGTGACTTGTGAGGAGAGCTGTGTTTGGTGGTGTCAGTCAGAGTTTTGTTGTTATGGATGTGGAAGACTTCATTCATTAGAGCTGGAGCATCATACACAAGGCAAGGCAGAATAGGAACAAGCCCCTAATGGGGGAGCCAATGCCTAAAGTGTAATTTCGAGAACCTTTGATCCAGTCTTTTGAATGAGACTTGTTTACACTAGATGATTATGAAAGCCTGCATGGAAATTTAGCTTTATTTACATATCAACCTGATCTTTTGGGTCCACCTGACAGCAGCTTTCCATGGTTATGACTCAGTATTCACAGGATGAACAGATGAAGTGCACTTCAGAACTTGTCTAAATTTTACTATGTTTGCATACACTTGAAGTTTTTATTTAACTTATTCATTCCTGAGATGTGGATATTGCTGTTTAGGCCAGCATTTTCTTCCTATTCCTATTTGCCCTTGAGAAGGGGTTGATGGCCTGCTTTCTTGTACTATTATAGTCCCTGGGGTGTTGGTACCCTCAAGATGCTGTTGCAAGGGAGTTCCAGTGTTTGATCCAGTGATAGTGAAGGAATGATGATATATATTTCCTAGCTAGGGTGGTCGATGGCTTGGAGGGGAATTGCAGATGGTGGTGTTCTCACTTTTCTGCTGTGCTTGCCCTTTTAGGTGGGGATGGTGGCAGATTTGGAAAGTGCTGTGCAGGAACCTTGCCAAGGTCCTGCAATGCATCTTATAAATAATACACTCTGATGTGTACGTGATTCACTGCATTAATTCAACAAGCCTTGTTCAACAGCACCATCACGACCCACATACTTAACCATTGTAGGAATAGTACCACATGTTGAACTGCTAGTCAGCCACTCATTAAAGAAGGAAGCAAGAGTTGATCTGTCTTTCAAAAGCTCTGAAGGATCACTAGACCTGAAATGTTTCTCCAGCAATTTCTGTTCTTATTTCAGATTGTCATCACCATCATCTTTGTTTGAAAAACTCTGTTTATAAACTTAGTTCAATACAAACACTGGTTTGTTCTTTCTCCTTCCTGATCTTCCTCCCCCATTACTGGAGAAAATCAGCCTTTAAATCCCATCGTCCATTTACTAATTAACCCGATTAAACAAATAACAAACACTGCCAAACTCAGTCAGAGGATTGAGGAAACATAGTTTGTGCCGGGCGTGATTTGTATTTTCAGTTCCTTAATTTTTCGTATGTTGGTTTGGCAAATTTTGAATGAGTTGAGCTGAAAAAGTGAACAAGCACCACCAGTTGGACTTTTCTACGTTATTTGTGTTAATCAGTCAACAGTCAGTAAGTAGCTGACAATTGTACAGACATTTCCAAGGCTATGGGAGCAACATAAAGAACTTCCTGTACGTAACTGAGTAAGTTATGCCAGTATTGAAACTTTTCTAACGGGTTGGTTGCTTGATGGAAAAGTATAGTTTTGCTTAAGGGGACAGTCCCTTCTGAACCATGATGGCATGGACGTCTGTCAAATGGTATGGTGTATGGACAAGGATGATCCAGTCGTGATTCTGAGAGAGACAGAAAGGTAATGACGCCAGAGCAGGAAATGGATGATCACAGTAAAGGGCTGTGTGAGTTCAGCTCTAGGGGAACGCTCTGCTGAGAAACATGGATCAGGATTTTAAAAAGTGGCATTGAATTGAAAAATACAATTGCGTCTAAATGCTGCTGATATTATTGAGAAAATATTACAAACAGTCTGTTGAACAGACTGCATCTATGGAGAATAAGACAGGAGTCACACTTCAATGACCTTCGTTTCACCATCAAAAACAGAAGTTACTGGAAAAGCTCAGAAGGTGTGGCAGCATCTGACAAGAGAAATTAAAGTTACCGTTTTGAGTCCAGGGGCCCTTCCTCAGAATGTTTCACCATTCCTGCCATGCTTTAAATTCTGAAATTCTTGCATTAAACTAACACTGTCTCTCTGTTCTAAACCTACTTTTGACCAAGCTTCTAGCTGCCTCTCTTGATACCATCTTTGCTTAGCAGTCACATTTTGTGTGCTTACGTTGTTTTATTTAAACGTTCAAAGTACTGTATTAATGTCAGCTATTGATTAACCTGGATAAAAATAAGTATGGAATACCGCAGAAGTCTAATTTACCTTTAAACTGTACATGAGGGAGGTGCTATTGAAGGTGATTAGTTGCTGCAGTGAATTCTGTGGATGCTAGAGGACTGGAGCTATGGTACGTCAGTGATTGTAGAGATGGAGAGGCTGCCAGTTGCGTGGATTGTTTAGTTCTGCAGAGTGTCAAGCTTCTTGTATGTTGTTGCCATCCATTATATTTATGTCTTATACTGTTTAAGTAGTGAAAGCTTTCAGGAAAGGGGAAATGACCATTTATCACAGAATATCCAATATCTGTTTTACTCTGGTAACCATGGCGTTTACGTGGTGTGTCCAATTTCCTTTCAAGTCCCTCTATTATTAGTAATATGTCTGGTAATTTTATTAGTTAAATATTTTAAATAGTTGTCCTGTGGTGTGTTTGTGTGTTTTTTTTATTTTCAGGGGATTTTATTAAGAAGGTAGAGGCAGTTACAACATTTAAGAGACATTTGGACAGGTACATGATAGGAAGGGTTCAGAGGGATATGGGCCAAATGCAGGCAGATTGGACTAGTTTACTTTGGGAAACTGAAGTGTTTCCGTGGTGTGTGAGTCTGTAATGAGAGAAGGAGACTGGAGTCACATCGCAGATGCTATTTGTCATTTATCAGCTCCAACCTGGATAATGTCTCTCTGGCTACATGTGGGTGCGAATTGCTTCTTTATCTGAGAACTTATGAATGGATCATCAGTCAGTAGCAAACAGCTGCACCTCTTCTGACCTTGTGTTTGTGTGGAAACTCATTGATGAAGCAACTGGTATGATACCTAGCCTAATATCTGAAGGCATGGTAGTGTACTTAACTCTGACCATGAGGCCAGGATTCAAGTCCCAGCTGATCTGAAGGTGTGTAATAACATCTCTGAACGGGTTGATGAGAGATATTGACCCTGAGGGATTTTTCTGCAGGCATGTCTATGGGGCTGAGATGTCTGTAACCAACTGCAGCTGTCCGTCTTTGCACCAAATATAATTACAGCCATTCCATGATTTTTCCTCAATAGCTTCCTTTATTGGGGTCATTTGGTAATGCATCCAGAAACTGTCTTAGTGTTTTGAAACAAATTTCTATGGCTCAGATCTTCTGTTTGGTTGTACTAAGGTAGTGGTCTAGTCAAGCTGAGTGCTTTTGGCTGAAGTTAAAGAAGCTGGGATTCAGTGCTGCTTGCTGTGTCAATATTTTCCAATCAATGTGTTCTGATGATACTATACATCTCTGGAGCAGGTGGGACTTGAACCCACGCCTGATGCGTCATTCTATCACTTTGCTGCTGATTGGTACTCGGCTGATAAGAGGTAGTTGGCTCGGTTGGATTTCTTTCTGCTTTTTGTAGACAGGAGACCATCGATCCATTGTTTGTACTGTGTCAATTTGTGAACTGTTGGCAGGCAATATTGCCAGTTTTGAAGTATAGTATGGCACTCCAGCCATATCCTTTGCCCTGTCTTAGCCTTACCCTAATGTGTGTAGTGAAACTGGGTATTTAATTGATTCACCATTGTCCTTCCCTGTTGAATAATGAATTAAGTGACCCAAGTTATCCTGATTGGAGATAGGTTTAAGACCAATGGTAATATTCTCATTTTTGTTTGAATTGGAAGACTGAGTGTGTGCTCAGGAAGAGTTGCATTGAAGACAAAGGCCATGTTTCAGGAGAGAGAGGTTACACTGGGCTTGCCTGCTCAAGGTCCTGTGGCACTACTTTTAAGAGCAGCCACAAAGTTGTTTTTGTTAGCATTAAAATTCAACTGACGAACTATTTACCTTTACATTGTGGGATTCTGGTATATGCAAATTAACTGCCATGTTTGCTGCTAACCCAACAGCATTGGACTGCAAAGTAATTCGTTGGTCACGGAACACTGGGGTGAAATAAATTCATGAAAGAATCAATGTGAATATTAACTGGTTCTGCCTTTGAGACTCGCATTGATAATGATCATTAATGCACTGGATTATGTCTAATTACAGTATCAACATCAACTGTAGTCCAGTCTGAGTTTTTTTTAAGCTAGTCATTCAAAGTTCTTGTTTGAATGTATTTTCATTAACAGTATGCCAATAATTTCTGTACTTTTAGTTTTTCCAAACATGAGCTTTCAAAGACTGAAGGCTGTCAGATGATTCCATTTTTCTCTGAGATCAGGCATCCTCTGTGCTGTGTCCATTTTCTCTGATGCTGTTGTTGTTAGCTTGCCATGTTTCAAATGTCAGCTATGCATGCATTTATTTAGGTGATATTTTCAGGGTCCTTGGTGCAGATTTCAAATCCACATACTCTAAAGAAAGACAGCCTGTATATCATTCATTGACCTGTGACGTGTCCTATATACATCGTAACTGTATTTCTTTCCTTTCCAGTTTCCAAACATTTAAGTAAGACCTGCGATCCCTGGTCCTTTGGAAATGGCCTCTCATTCGACATCACCACAGTCTGCTGCACCTTCCCAGTCAGCCCCATTATCACCGTCGTCTGCAGTTCTTCACTCTCCCGAAGATACTAAGATGAGGGAGCGTTCTCCTTCGCCAATGAGGGGGTTCCTTATCCCCAGCCCTTTACCAACCAGGAGGGCCCGGACTAAATCTGCGTAAGTACATATTGTGGAAGTACACAAGGTGGGAAACATGCGGTAAAGATGCACCTTTTCTAAAACTACATAACTCTGCTGCAGTTAAACCTTTTATAAAGGATCAGTCAGCAACCTGGAATTTTTCTTTAGTTGAAGACTGTGTTTGCAGTTACATCTTAATAAAATTTAAATGATTATATCCAAATTCCTGGTGTGAAAAGCTTCTTTAACATTGAGGATTGTATTTATTTATTTATTTATTTATTTTTTGATTAGTGGTCTGATCAGTTATTTTTTGCAGTAGCAAACGTAGAGGGCATTGTTTAATAACACAGCATCCCATTATCGAAATAATACCTGGGAATACAGCTCCCATGGTGGTGATTGGGTCAGTGCATACAGAATTCTTGATTGATCTTAACCAATATAATGCAGTATGTTTTAGCATGATATATGTGGTGTTGCTAGTGGAGATGGAGGAGTTCCTGTTTTGTAACAATTGGCGTGTTATCAACAAAATGCTGTAGGGAATCTGATAGAAGGTTTGGATGACTTGTACAGGAAGATCAGCATGTGCAAGATACAGATAGTAATCTCTAGTGGCATTATTCTTTCTTCTGAATTGAGGCATGCAAGTTGTAAAATGAACTGAACCCGTCCAGTGTATAGCCAGTTTACAATGTAGTATTTTTGAGAATTTGAGTTCTAAAGTGAAGGATTTTAGCTCTTCAGTCCCGTGAAAATTTAACCTTTCTTTTAAAAAGTAATTTTGAATTTTGAATTCAAACTGCAAATAATACAGCTCCGAGGAAGAGTCATATTTGGACTTGAAATGTTAACTCTATTTGTCTCTTCACAAATGCTGTCAATCCCATTAAGTTTCTCCAACACTTGCTGTTTATTTCAGAACTTCAACATCTTTTACTTACAGGAAGTCACATGGTTTCAGTCAAATGATCAACAAGCCACTGGGGCAATGGTTGTTAGGTTGTTTGCTGAGGAGAATGTTACGAGAGAGAAAGAGAGAGAAAAAGAAATTTGCCAAAGCAGAAGGTTGTGGAACTGTCAGAACAAGATTGTTGAAGACATTAGTTTAGGGAACCAATGTTCAGTAGTAAGCCAGCTGAGTTAGCAGTTTCTTTTAAGGGTCCTGTAGATGGACATTTAACTGAAAAAAACAATGTTGAGTGTTCAGAAACATGTCTAAAGAAAACCAGTTACAGCCATTCCAACTGAACTAGAAGCTTTAGCTTGAAGATAAGGATAACTCTTTACTTGAGGCTCTGTAATGTTATTGCTGAGGGAAAAGGGCTATATTTTTCTTTATGATGATTGTCGCATGATCTTTCCTGTGGTTCTTATGAAATTTAAAATTACTTGTATTTATCATTTATGTAATAAACCTTTACATTCTTTGGTTAAAATGACTTGAACAGCCTCTTGTGAATATGTTCAGAGACTGACCTCATTGTAAACAAAAAGAAAAATAAAATCTATGCTCAATCCAGCCAGTTTCCCCTCTGGATCTGATTTACCCAGTCTTGCTGTCAGCTGGCATCATAACACTCATCACCAAGTACAGGAAATGCATGATAACATCGGTGGTACATAAACTGGTTTTAACAATGTGTTCTGCTTTGTAAAGAGACATTCATGTTATAAATTTCAGATATCAGGAACTTCAAAATCCTCATCCATTAGATTTTGAGGAGAATTATGTGCTTAAGCCAGTGAGAGTTATACAAATGAAGAAATCTGCCCCATGAAAATTGAACAAATATTTTTGAAGCAGATGCAAAGAGAAGACCTTGGAATTTCTGAGAATGACAGTTTCTGCCGTAGGCTGTGATTCGCCATCTGCTTCCTTTGGTTTATGTAAGATGATGTGGTAAATCAAATCCGTAGGATTTGGGGTGAGGTTCATGTTGGCTGATGGTTAGAAGAGACTGACTCTTATTGGTTATTGGATCTTTTTGGAAGCTGTTTTCTGGGTTGGTGCTAAATTAAGTCAGACTAGGAAATGGAATGCTTTGGTTATTGTTGGATGGGGAAAAACAATTATGAAGAAAACGTAGCAATGTAATAAAAATTGTGATTATTTAGCAACAGGCACAGCTTTCTGAACGTGTAGAGGTGTAGTGTTTACACTCCAAGGTCCATTTCAAAAAGTGCACCAGTAATGCCTGACTCTTTGTAGGGTACGTGGAACATTCCTTGTTTCAGTTTGACTCAGATCCCTCTCCACAGCTCTTTTCTTTGGCATGTTGATGCAATCATTGGTGCTCCTTCCCTTCAGTTGGAATTGGAAAGAAATATCAATTTTGTTTCCAGTTCCCATCTTTCCCTCACCTTCCCCTTGTCCATCACCTCCCTTTCCTGGGGCATGAATGGGATAAATAGACAAAGTCCTTTTCCTGGAGTGGGAGATTACAGAACTAGAGGGCTAGAGTTTAGGGTGAGAGGGGAAAAATTTAAAAGGGACCTAAGGGGCAACTTTTTCATATAGAGAGTGGTGCGTGTATGGAATGAGCTGCCAGAGGAACTGGTGGAGGCTGGTACAATTACAGCATTTAAAAGGCATCTGGATGGGCATATGAATAGGAAGGGTTTAGAGGAATATGCACCAAGTGCTGACAAATGGGACTAGATTAGGTTAAGATATCTGGTTGGAATGAATGAATTGGACTGAAGGGGCTGTTTCTGTGCTGTACACCTCTCCAACTCTCTATGGTATCTCTGTTTCAGTTTCTGGGGCTGGGCTGCCCACTGATATCCATTGCAGGGGGTCCTTAGTTTTACTAATGGAGCAGGTTGCTGGCAACAGTGGAGCAACTACTGTTGCTTGCAACATGTCTGTGCAACACTTGCCCAATTACCTCTTCCTTTCTCATTATTCAAGGCCCCATTCACCTTCCAGGTGAAGCAGTGACTTCACTCAATCTTGTCTTGTATTCGCTGCTCACAAAGTGATCTCCTCTATGCTGGGGAGACGAAACACAAACTGGGTGACAGTTTTACTTAACACCTACGTTCTGTCTGTTTTAAAAAAAAAGTCACTCAAAGCTTCCAGTTGCTTGCCACTTGAGCACGCCACCATGTTACCATATCAGCGTTTCTGTCTCAGGCCTGCTACAGTGATCCAGCTCAATACAAGCTGGAAGAACAATCCCCTCCTCTTTTGCATAGGTATCTTACAGCCTTCAGGACTCAACACTGAGTTTAACAATTTCAGAACGTGAACACCTCCCTCCATATCAGTTATCTAACCCCATGCCCCCACTCCCTGCCCTGTGAATGGGTTGCTCTCAGCACGGCCAACCCATTTTCAAGTAGGAGAAAGTGAGGTCTGCAAATGCTGGAGATCAGAGCTGAAAATGTGTTGCTGGAAAAGCGCAGCAGGTCAGGCAGCATCCAGGGTACAGGAGAATCGACGTTTCGGGCATAAGCCCTTCCTGAAGAAGGGCTTATGCCCGAAACGTCGATTCTCCTGTTCCCTGGATGCTGCCTGACCTGCTGCGCTTTTCCAGCAACACATTTTCAGACTCCATTGTAACGTCTTCCCTGAATTCCTATCAACAATCCCTTTGTCTGCTTGCCTTTTCTTCATATCTCTCCTGTCTCTCGATCATAGCAATTTCTGTTTTTGTTAATTTCAGACATCCAGCATCCACAGTCCCTTGTTTTACTTCATAAGGAATGATTGGCAGAATCAATATACAACTTCAATGCAACAACATTAGATAAGCTGACAGGCAGTTCATTGTCTAGAAACAGCAGCAGCAAAATCAGTTGTAAAAATCTTGGACTTTACAGCATCGAGGAGGTAATTTGGTTCTACTGCTAGAGCATCCCAAACTAATTCCAATTCCTGCTCCGTTCTTGTATCTTAGTTATCCTCTTCACCTCACTGTCCAGCCTCGCGAAGCGCAGTTTCCCCAGTGAATGATGTCTTACTAGTAACCCCCATAAGCTTTTCATCATTTTTTCTGACATGCATGGGTGCGGGAGGAGGCAGGTAGATGAGAATTTTAGAAGTGTGGAGATCAACCTTTTGGACTGCTTTTTCATTGCAGTTTGTGGGGTTAACCTGGATTCCGAAGATGATGGCAAATTGACATCTGTGGAATAGGCTGATTTGCTGGAAATGTCTGCAAAACATTGTAAGATATTATTCTGGGAACATGGTGTTAAAATTCAGTTCCAGGGGTTTAGAGCAGGCAGTAGTGTATTGGCCAATGGTTACTTACCCTGCCTGATGTCCCTGTCCTTTGGGCATGTGTGAATTGGGGAAGGTGTTGTGTTTCACTGCTGCCTGCTGTGTCCTCAAAAGGAGAAGACAGAGGGTGGTGATGGAATGTTGTTTTTCAAACTGGAGGTCTGTGACCAGTGGAGTGCCACAAGGATCATTGCTGGGTCCATTACTTTTCATCATTTACATAAATGATTTGGATGTGACCATAAGAGGTATAGTTAGTAGGTTTGCAGATGACACCAGAATTGGAGGTGTAGTGGACAATGAAGAAGGTTACCTCAGGTCAGATGGGGCAATGGGCTGAGAGATGTCAGATGGAGTTTAATTTAAACAAATGCGAGGTGCTGCATTTTTTGGAAAGCAAGTCTTAGCAGAACTTATACACTTAATGGTAAGGTCCTAGACAAAGAGACCTTGGAGTGCAGGTTCATAGCTCCTTGAAAGTGGAGTCGTAGGTAGATAGGAGAGTGAAGGCGGCGTTTGGTATGCTTTCCTTTATTGGTCAGAGCACTGAGTATAGGGTTTGGAAGGTCATTTTGTGGCTGTACAGGACATTGGTTAGGCCATTTTTGGAATTTTGCATGCAATTCCAGACTCCTTCCTATATTTGTTGTGAAACTTGAAAGGGTTCAGAAAAGATTTAGAAGGATGTTGCCAGGGTTGGAGGATTTGAGCTGTAGAGAGAGGTTAAATAGGCTGGGGCTGTTTTCCCTGGAGCGTCGAAGGCTGAGGGGTGACCTCATAGAAGCTTATACAATCATGAGGGGCATGGATAGGATAAACAGACAAAGTCTTTTCCCTGGGGTGGGGGAGTACAGAACGAGAGGACAGACGTTTATGGTGAGAGGGGCAATATATAAAAGGGACCTAAGAGGCAACATTTTCACGCAGAGGATGGTACACGTATGGAATGAGCTGCCAGAGGAAGGCTGGTACAATTGCAATATTCAAAAGGCATCTGGATGGGTACATGAATAGGAAGGGCTTAAAGGGATATGGGCCAAGTGCTGGCAAATGGGACTAGATTAGTTTGGGATATCTGGTCGGTAAGGGTCTGTTTCTGTGCTGTACTTCTCTCTGACTCTATGAATCCTACTGATTTTGTACTGATAGGAATAGTCACAAAATCAATATAATCTTGAATGAAGACAACACTTCAAACCTGTTTGATTTTATCCTTTCACAAAAATAACATATCCACCACAAAATTTCATCTGTACATTGACAATGTAGTGCTCTACAAGAAGATAGACAGAGAGATGGAGAGCGAGAGAGAGAGAGGGAGTTAGAGTAAGCGAGCGAGCATGTGAGAGAGTCTGGAAGAGAGCATGAGTGTGTGTGTGTGAGTGGCCCTGCAGCAGGTCACAGAGTCATAGAGATGTACAGCACGGAAAGAGACTTTTCAGTCCAACTTGTCCATGCCGACCAGATATCCCAAACCAATCTAGTCCCACCTGCTAGCACCCAGCCCATATCCCTCCAAACCCTTCCTATTCTTTTAAATGCCTTTTAAATGCTGCAATTGTACCAGCCTCCACCACTTTCTCTGGCAACTCATTCCATACACGTACCACCCTCTGCGTGAAAAGGTTTCCCATTCGGTCTCTTTTATATCTTTCCACTCTCACCCTAAACCTATGCCCTCTAGTTCTGGACTCCCCCACCCCAGGAAAAAGACCGTTTATTTATCCTTTCCATGCCCCTCATGATTTTATAAACCTCTATAAAGGTCACCCTTCAGCCTCCAATGCTCCAGGGAAAATAGCCCCAGCCCATTCAACTTCTCCCTATAGCTCAAATCCTCCAACCTTGGCAACATCCTTGTAAATCTTTTCTGAACCCTTTCAAGTTTCACAACATCCTTCCTATTGGAAGGATGTAAGTGCTGATGTAAAATTATCTGTCTCTTACTGGTTTTCATTCTTTAAAAACAGTTGAGTTTATCCATCTTCTAAAATGGCAAAACAATCTTTTGTGAACAAAGACATCAATTCTGTACATGAAACGCACGGTCTGTTCTAGTTGTCAAGAGAGCTAATTTGAGGTTCCTTTTGTGTGTTATTTATTTAAATTCAATATTAGACGTGCTAATTAAATTACTACTGCTTTTGTTTTTTACACCACTGGTCTTGTTTCCTTTGAAATTACCAGCTCTTGAATTGCAGACACAAACTCTGCAATCAATATCTTGCTCAAGTGACCGCTATTCATGCAGCAGTATAGACTGTAATTGTTCAGCTATTTAATCATAGGAAATATCACTTTGTCTTCTCCCATCTGGTTGATGTGTCTATGCTTTCCCCTCAGGGATGTTCAATATAAATGGGGAATGGCAAATTTTGATACCAGGCCAATTTTCTTCCCCTCGCCTTTATTTACAGGGCAAAGAGGTGCATTTTAGCAGTTCTCCTGATTTATAAGTTTGATTACGAAATGAAATTCGTAAAGAAAACATTCTGACAGAAAAATTCCTGAATAAAATAAAATTTTATGTGCCCTTAAAAACTGCTTGAAAATAATTTGTTAACAGTAAGCTATACTCTCTTAAAACAGTCACTTGTCTTAGGCAGTAATCAGCATAACAGAGAGACAAAACGGTTAGAGTTTCTCCCTGTTGAAGAAACTGACAGTGTAATTGATGACTCATTTAATTCATCTAAATCCTTTCTTTAATAAAAGTGTAAGCTAGTGCCAAAACATTACAGAATGACATTGATGACGTAGAGAGGGCACAAAGAAGCTTGGTAAATAGCAGCATCGCTTCTAAAAGGAAGCGATGGTCTGAAGGTTATGTGCAGATTGTGCTAATTTTCCTTTCTAGTCTGTGGCTTGGAGAAACCTTAGTGAGATTTGAGCTTCCAGGTATTTTGGCTTGTGCTGTAAAATGTGATTCTTGTATTTCTAAGAAATTTGAGGAGTTCCTTTGTTACAAAGCTTAAGAGCAATCAATTGGTTTGCTTCAAATCCAATTTGTCAAAACTAGACAAGTCCACTCCATATCCATCCTTGGCTCTCATCCATTTAACATTTGGCATCATATAAAGACACAGGATTAAGTTTCTTACATACATTGAAGATCCCACTCCTGACAGTCATATCTTAATGGGTGGCACGGTGGTACAGTGGTTAGCACTGCTGCCTCACAGTGCCAGGGTCCTGGGTTCAACTCCCGCCTCAGGCGACTGACTGTATTGAGTTTGCACATTCTCCCTGTGTCTGCGTGGGTTTCCTCCGGGTGCTCCGGTTTCCTCCCACAGTCCAAAAATGTGCAGGTTAGATTAATTGGCCATGCTAAATTGCCTGTAGTGTTAGGTGTAGGGGAATGCATCTGGGTGGGTCGGTGTGGACTTGTTGGGCCAAAGGGCCTGTTTCCACACTGTAAGTAATCTAATCTAATATCCAGCCATATTACAATTATAATTATGATACTGCTGTGAGGAAGAGCAGGCAGGTGTGAATTCTTCTCGACAGCTGGCAAGGAAATGATGGACTGAGTGCCCTCCTTTGTGTTGTCACTATCCAATGATTCTGTACCTTTACCACTTGTTCCATTTGCTTGTCTGATATCAAGGCTTGGTCCAGATACAGTTTCCTTCAAGTAAATGTTTGGTAGGTGAAGCCATCACAAACTCTACTTTTTCTCCCTATTCTGTGCTTGACCCCAGTTATTGACTGTGGGTTGAAACAGGCAGTTCATGACCTGTTGGCATTCTATTTGAATGTGAACTGTGCTGAGCTCCTAATCTAAATATTCTCACTCACAAGCACTACCAACTTGCAATGCTAACATCTGTTTCTAGCGCAACCTCCTCCTGTGTGTTCCTTCAACTGTCATTCATTTCTTAGCTCCTCTAGTTCAGTGCTGTCCTCCCATGTTCTGTGAATTTCAGGTTATTCAAAATCTGCTCTATGTCTCCTGTGTTGTACCACTCATCAGAATTTTGACAGAGAGGTAACACCTGTTCCGACCAGTCCTGACGAACCTATCCTAACAGTCACTGCACGAGAGGTCAGATCAGTATTCCTTCATGTGAATCCAAGGAAAGCGACATGACCAGACGGAGTACCAGGCCGTGCACTCAGAGCATGCGCAGATCAACTGGCAGAGGTCTTAGAGTCATAGAGAGTCATAGAGATCTACAGCATGGAAACAGACCCTTCCGTCCAACCTATCCATGCCGACCAGATATCCCAACTCAATCTAGTCCCACCTGCCAGCACCCGGCCCATATCCCTCCAAACCTTTCCTATTCATATACCTATCCAAATGCCTCTTAAATGTTGCAATTGTACTAGCCTTCACCACATCCTCTAGCAGCTCATTCCATACACGTACCATCCTCTGTGTGAAAACGTTGCCCCTTAGGTCTCTTTTATATCTTTCCCCTCTCTCCCTAAACCTATGCTCTCTAGTTCTGGACTCCCATCCTTGTAAATCTTTTCTGAACCCTTTCAAGTTTCACAACATCTTTCTGATGGGAAGGAGACCAGAATTGCACGCAATATTCCAACAGTGGCCTAACCAATGTCCTGTACAGCCGCAACATGACCTCCCAACTCCTGTACTCAATACTCTTGACCAATAAAGGAAAGCATACCAAATGCCTTCTTTACTATCCTTCTCAGACATCTTCAAACTCTTCCCATTGTTCAAAGTTTGGGAGAAGATTTGTAGCTCGGGTGCTCGTTTTTGTGGTTCTGTTCGCCGAGCTGGGAATTTGTGTTGCAGATGTTTCGTCTCCTGTCTAGGTGACATCCTCAGTGCTTGGGAGCCTCCTGTGAAGCGCTTCTGTGATGTTTCCCATTGTTCCTGCCTGTTTCAAGAAGGCTCATGCAACATGTCTCAATGGCTACTGTCCAGTGGCCCTAATTTTGATGGTCATGAAGCGCTTTGAAAGGCTGGTCATAGCAATAATCAACTCCAGCCTCCCCACTACTCTTGACCCACTCCAATTTACCTGTCGGACCAACTGATCC
Source organism: Chiloscyllium plagiosum (assembly GCF_004010195.1). Classification (NCBI taxonomy): domain Eukaryota; kingdom Metazoa; phylum Chordata; class Chondrichthyes; order Orectolobiformes; family Hemiscylliidae; genus Chiloscyllium; species Chiloscyllium plagiosum. The sequence goes on from NC_057730.1 coordinate 25,983,676, forward strand.
ACATCACTTGCCCTTCACTCCTCCACATGTTGACACCAAGAACAGCTACATAAGAATCCTACTCATTGACTACAGTTCAGCCTTCAACACTACTATCCCCTCGAGACTGATTACTAAACTTAGTGATCTCAGACTAAGCCCCACTCTCTGCAACTGGATCCTCAGTTTGCTGACCCACAGGCCACAATCGGTGAAGATTGGGAACAATATTTCATCCTCACTAACAATCAACACTGGAGACCCCAGGGGTGCATACTCAGCCCCCTACTGTACTCACTGTATACCCATGACTGCGTTGCCAAATACCAGACTAATGTCATTTACAAATTCGCTGATGACACCACCATAGTTGGTCGAATCTCAGATGGCGATGAAACAGACTGCAGTTGGGAAGTGAAAGACCTGGAAAAATGGTGCACTGAGAACAAACTAGCTCTCAAATCTGGCAAAATCAAGGAACTCATTATTGACTTTCAGCAGGATGTTACTCATGCCCCCCTACAAATTAACAGCACAGAGATGGAACGAGTGGAAAGGTCATCCACAACAAGCTTTATTGGATTCTTCATGTGGATGCACTGGTTACAAAGGCCTAACAACGTCTCTTTCTCAGGCAGCTGAGGAAATTTGGCATGACCGCGAATATCCTTGCCAACTTTTGTTTGTGCATCATTGAGAGCATTCTGTCTGGATGTATCACTACCTGGTATGGCAACTGTACTATTTAAGATCAGAGACAGTTACAGAGAGTGGTGAACTCGGCCCGGACAATCACATAGGCCAACCTCCCAACTATAGAATCCATCTACCAGGGTCACTGTCAAGGAAAGACCACCAGCATTCTCCACGATCCATCCCACTCTGGCAATATTTTTCTACAACCTCTGCCTTTGGGGAGAAGGTACAGAAGTCTGAACACATGCACCTGCTGGTTTCAAAACAGTTTCTACCCAACTGTTAGAGTACTGAATGGACTCAGAAACTCTTTAACATTCGCCTGTCCCTGTGTTTTTGTTTTTGCTGCAGTTTACCTATTATTTGCCTATCTATGCTAGTTAATTATGTGATCTGCCTGTATTGCTCGCAAGACAGAGCTTTTCAATGTACCACAGTACATCTGACAATAAATTCAATTCAATTCAATTCAATTCAATTCAATCACATCATCCTCATTCCTTAACACCACCTATTTAAAATTCTCAAGCTCGTGGTTAAACCTGTAATGCCTTATCCTCCTCTAACCCTATAGCAGCTTCTAGACCTACAGTGCCCTACCGTGTTTCCCCTACTCAAGAGTTTTCTTGAGTGAAAGAAAGAGGAATTATATTACCTACTAACTTGAAGAAAATAGTAAAACATCACATTTAACACATATTCGCGTGCACACTAAGTTAAAAGAAGGGGAGAGAAGTATTAGGGGAGGCAATGGCCTAGTGGTATTATCGTTGGACTATTAATCTAGTGAGCCAGGTTTGAATACTGCCATGGCCGATGGTGGAATTTGAATCCAGTAAAGATATGGAATGAAGAGTCTAATGATGACCATGAATCCATTGTCCATTATTGGATAAAACCCATTTGGTTCACTGATGCCCTTAAGGGAAGAAAACTGTCATCCTTACCTAGTCTGGTCGACATGTGACTCCAGACCCACAGCAATATGATTGACTCTGAATTGCCCTCTGGGCAGTTTGGGTGGACAATAAATGCTGGTCTAGCCAACGCACTATCACTGAACCAAAAAATATTTTCCAATGAACCTGTGCAAGATGTTATTTCACACCTCAGGAGCAGGGTTAGACCTGAACCCAGGTCTCCTTGCTCAGACTACATGAGCCATCCCCTGAATTCCTATTGATATTTCTATATCCGTCTCTTCAGAGATGTTATTACACACGTCTGGAACAGGTGGGACTTGAACCCAGGCCACCTGGCTCAGAGATGGGGGCTCTACCACGGCATTCCTATGTCTAAGCAATGACAAACACCAGCACCTGACATGTTGTAATCCTTGCCCACTTTGTCCCCAAACTGGCCATCAGTGAGCAAAGTACTTCTGAATAAATTCCTTTGATAGTACTGTCAACTCTTCTTTCAGTCACTTTGCTGAACTATGAGTGGTAATTGGGCAAATGAGATTTTTCCTTTTTGTGGGCAGCATCATGAAACAGATGCAGATTGCAAAGCCTTGCTCTGATTTGCTGGTCATGCAACTGCAGTGATTGTAATGAGGTGAGTCAGATGGACTTAATAGAATATGAGTTTCCTGATTGGGGCTGTTAATTTGATCTAATCAGAGAGCCCGGGCTGACAGGTAAGAACAGGAGTGTCAGACATCCTGTTCACTCTAAGGGGACTTGGATCAGTGTGAGGACTCTCCACTTGTAAATATGGGGTGACTTGTGATGAGATTCTGGCCTCTGGATTGATTTCAGGAATCACGTGACTTTATTGATAGGAGTGCATACAACCAAATTAGAAAAACTGCGTTGTAGCTTCATCAGGGTGACACTTCATTTTCAGCTATGCCTGCTGCTGCTGCTGGAAGCATTTCTATGCTGTCATTGAACCAGAATTAACTTGATTTGTGATGGAGGACTGAGGTATGTAATGGGTGTGATTGTAATGAATTGCATTTTTGCAGTTGCCTATGATGAGTTAAATGAGCTCGTCATCTGCCCCAACACACCACTGTTGACACTATATGAAGATAAGTTGTGAACTGCACGTGAATTGCTGGTCACTTCTATCCAACACCAACATGGCCAGATTACTTGTGTGACAATTGGATGGGGGATGACAAAGATAGCAAGGTTACTCCCTCGCATTATTTATCTCCCTACCTGCTCCATGGCAATTTGGCAACAATGACTTTTCGACTCTGCCAGCTCAGTTAGTGGTCATATTGCCAGCTACTTAACACTTTTTTTCAAGTGGTGTTCATCATGGAGCACTGACCCATCACCGATCAGATAGTCACTCTTCCTGTTACTGGAACAGCTCTGCACTTGGTTCCAGGTAGCCCTGAGAATGACTTTGCAAGGTTGACCAGGCGGTGGGTTGCCTTTGAGTCTGAATCCGATGCCCAGGTCTGAGCCCTTTTATTGTAGAGATTCGATAACAGTGAAGTTTCCTTCGAGGAATGTCAATAGTTTGGTTGTAGAACCCAATATGTACTTGGATAGTATTTGCTAACCTGGTTTGTGGAGCATAAACAGTCTAACACATATAGACTTTTTTTTTAACCCATCAGCATGTTTTCAGATGTTGGAGGCTTAATTAGAAATAATGTTGTAATTGAGTTAGTGAGGAGCTTTTTAGGATTATCATTTCCCATAACTACAGGCACACAATCCTTTATCTGAAGTCCTTGGAGCCAGTTTTTTGGAATTTGGAATTTTTCAAATTTCAGAATAAATGACGTTTTCAGTGAAATAAAAAAAAAACTTACCAAACAGCAGACCCATGTGTGAACAGTACAAGCATTGAGGCCTGCCAATGCTGTGCCATGTCACATCTTAGTGGAGGTGGGTCACCTGTTCACATGCCAAACAACCTTGTTATACAGAAAAATACTTCACAAACGAAACTTCGGATTTTGGAGGTTTTCAGACTTCAGAATTTCGGATAAAGGATTGTATACCTGTGCTTAGAATAAAGCAAAGCTAAACTATAAACATAACTCAAAATAATAATAATTTATGTAAATTGTTGAGTTTTGGATCTACGTTTTGATCTATTTTGGGAATGTTTATGATTTGTGTGCTTTTCTGAGGGAAACTTCTGAAATTAATTGCGAGAGTAGCAAAGTTTACACTTTTGCATTTGATCCTTCAACTGAGTTGTAGAAGTTAAATTGCTTGGGTTGGTTTGTTATTTGCGTGGTAGCCATCTTTTAGTGTAGTGTAACTGGCGTTTCGGCTGGTCATGCAAATCTTTAATATTAAACCCTGTTTAAGAACATGTTAACAAGCAGTGCTAAATACTTCCCGAAATAACATCATTTTAATGTTGGAATGCTGATCTCTCAATTGTAATCAAGCTATAATTAACACGCAGAACATGTAACAACAGGTGAAATCTTGTTTCACATCAGTTGGTGCATGGCTTTAGAATAAAAGGAAACTTTTCTTTATCATTGGATCTCTGTTCTTTTGATGCACTTGGCCTATTGTGACAATTAATCATCTTTGCTATACTTGAAGTCAATGCCTAAGTCTTATTCTTTTCGTAACAACAGAGCTGACGTGAATCATTACTGACAGCAATTTTCCGTGAGTCATCAGATGGGAAACAGGAGCAGGATTCTGATTGATGTTTATTTTCACTTTCCCCTTTCTCTGCTTGCCAAGCTTACTGAGGGGACTCGATTCCACCATATCTACCACTATTGCCTCGCTGCTTCCTTAGGGTTTTCCTGGTCTTGTGTGGCTTGATAGATTTAAAAAAAAAATCCACCATGGGATGAGTCATAAGGAAAGTCAATTTTATTTGAAAAATATCCTTGTGATAGATCATTTGAGAATCGATTGAAGCAAATAGCTTTGCATGTTTTATTGAATTTATGTCCCATCTCCCATTTGAATATTGCATCTTGTATAGCTCAACAGCTAAGGAATCATTAGAAGTACAGACGGGAGAGAGATATCCACATTTCCTGCTGTGTTTCTAACGTAGCGGCAACAGGAGAGATTATTGACAAAAAACTGAGATAGCCAACATCTGACAAACTGAGCAACATCTAACACTAATTAATGACTTTAGATAAATGATCCCCAAGACCTGTTTTGATCAGAGGTTCCCAAAACTGCTTTGAGTATGGAATAGAACTCAGCAATTTGTGCCCCCTCTTAATAAGAAACAATACTTCTGTATTAGTTAAGATGTTTTTATTTTATCATACAATCATAATCCCTACAGTGCAGAAAGTCTTGGCTAACATAACATCTTGCTTATAGTATAAACAGCACATTGCCACTGCTGTACCAATGAAAGATGTTTGCTTGTCAATGCTTAAGGCTTGGACCTGCCAAACAATAACAGGCAATTAAAGATGGATTCCAATTTCAAGTTAGCCCCTTCCATGCTCAGACAACTGATCTTGCTGCGCTGGCCACTTTAAATATGCAGACAATGCCAGGTTTAATTTCTATTTACTTATTCAATTTAACAATTTTTTTGAAAATTGTTTGATTTGAAATCAATAAAATGCAAAGAAGTCACAAGTCTAAAGATCACAAATACAATAACCTGAATATAAGAAGCTTTCTTTAATTCAGTGAAAATCTGCAATGTGGTCACAGTTTTCAAGGTAGGGTCAGGTTGAAAGGAAGGGTTTGATGATGTTAAACACCAACAGTTAAGGACTTTGAAAATGTTTTACTGGGATAATCCAGGAAATTACAGGCCAGTGGATTTTATGTCAGTGGTAGGAAAATTATTGGAGGTGATTTTTAGGGATAGGATTTACTCACATTTGGGGGAAAAAAATGGACTTATTAGCAATAGGCAGCATGGTTTTGTGTGGGGAAGTAGGTGTGTCTCAAACTTGATTGAGTTCATTGAGGAAGTGACAAAGATGATTAAGGGAAGGGCAATTGATTGTCTGTTGGGACTCTCACAAGGCCTTTGATAAGGTTCCTCAACACAGGGTGATACACAAAGTAGAAGTCACATTGAATCCACAGTAAATGGATAAGATGAATACAGACCGGGATTAGACATAGCAGACAGAATGTAGCAGTGGGAGGGTGTTTTTCTGACTGGAGATCTGTGACCAGTGGTGTTCTGCAGGGATCAGTGCTGCGACCGCTGTTGTTTGTGAAATATATAAATGACTTTGAGGGGAATGTAGGTGGCCTGATTAGTAAGTTTGCAGAGAACACATTGACCCGGGGAGCTGCAGATACTGAGGAGGATTGCCGGAGAATACAACAGGATACGGACAGGCAAGTGACTTGGGCGGAGAAATGGCGGAAGGATTTAAATCTGGACAAATGTGAGGTGATGTATTTTGGGAGATCTAATGGCGGAACTCGTAGTAACATCACCATACAGAGGGATCTAAGTATACAGGTCCATAGTTCCAAGAAAATAGCAACACAAATGGATAAGGTGGTCAAGCCGACATACAGCATGCTTGCCTTCATCGGTCAGGGCGTCAGGAATGAAAATTAGTAAGTCATGTTGCAGCTGTATAGATGTTTAGTCAGGCCACATTTGGAATATTGTGTACAGTTTTTGTCGCTACACTACCAGAAGGATGTGAAGGCTTTGGGGACAGTATAGAAACCATTTACCAGGGTGTCACCTGGTTGGAAGTTACTAGCTATGAGCAGAGATTGGGCAAACTTGATTTGTTTTCATTTGAGCATTGAAGGATGAGGGTTGATCTCGTAGAAGTTTACCAAATTATGAGAGGCATGGGATAGAATGGATAATTGGAGCCTTTTTCCCAGGGTAGAAATGTCAGTTAAAAAGGGACATAAGTTTTAAGGTAAAAGGGGGAAGTTTAAAGGAAATGGATGAGGCAAGTTGTTTTACACAGAGTGTGCTAAGTGATTGAAATGCACTGCCGTTGGAGGTGCGGAGGCGGATATAATAGCAATGTTTAAGAGCATCTTGAAAAATATATGACTAGGCAGGAAATACAGACCCTATAGAGGCAAACGATTTAAAGTTTAGAAAGGTGCCATGTGTCAGCATAGCCTTGGTGGGCCAAAGGGCCTGTTCCTGTGCTGTGCTGTTTCTTGTATACAACTGCATTGTTCTTTGAGTACAGTCACTATATGGATTACTGTTAGATTCAAGAAAGTAAGAGGCCTCAAACTTCTTTTTTGAGAAAAAAAGATGCTTCATTTAAGTAACAATACACACAATAAAAACCGATTAAATGTTACAAACTCCATTTTGTCAGTTTGGGATTAGTATTTTAATCAGCATTGTTGAGGCTAGCGGGCTAGCATTCAAAGTCTCTGCTGCAGCTGCTGACAAAATGTGGCAAAAACCAGAGTATGATGAGTTTGGGTTTGTTTGCTCCTGTGCTCACTTTTGTTCTCACTGTGGTCCACTTGAGACACTTTCACTCTTGATTTCACTGGCACGTAATAAAGCCCTCAGATCCTGATCCACACGCCTCACATTCTGTTGATGTTTACCATTGTCCAACCTGATGGCATGTGTTTTGGAACCTCTGAATCTAAGGGTGAGTCTTTGAGCAGTGACCAAAATAGAAAAGTAAAGTTTACCAGGTAACATGGCAGCTAAGTTGATGACCCAGACCACCTGTGAGCAATTTCACTGGTCAGAAATAATGTTGTAGAAAGTGATGTTATTTACAAAGTGTGTCAGATGATTACAACAAAGTGGAAAGCTTGCGTAAAAATTTAATCCTTGATGTGCCCTGATATAAGTACTGACTGATGAACCAGCTGAATTGCAGTCATAGGAAGGGCATCCTCACATTTGGGATAACTCCAGCACCAACTGCTGCTTGTGTTGTTTCTGTGGGAAGTTGGGCTTGGGGAGAACCACAGTCCATCTGGCCAGTAGTTGTGAGAACTGTGCATGTACTGCTTGAGCAGAGTTTGAAAGAGGACTTGAGATGCCATAAATATTTTCAGGCCTCCATGTGGCCTGAATGGGGACCGTAGTTTGCTCAGTTAGGCCAGTCTTTGGTTGGGCTAGCTTGAATTTGGGGTGTGTTTGCAAAATGTGCTGTTGTGTTTGATGTTTGTTGAGTTGATAATAGTTGAGGACAATTTGCAATGCAAAGTACTGTCAAAGCTCTTGTCAATGGCAGTGGTGGAGTCAAATGACAAAATGAGATATTTTGGGCATTGAAGAAAATGATATGCAGGACATTGTTTTATTGACTAAAAATGTTTGTTGCGAGAGAACCCCTAGATGTGTCTCTAAGTTAACATGGACAATAACAAACTAACAGTTGAAAAGTGACCAGAATGACATTTGTACTGTAATATGCATTGACCTAATATGTCTGCTACTTTTGAGTTGTTTACAGTCCCTTAATTCATAACTTGACAGAAATCGCAAAATCTGATCCTTTTGCTTTCAGAAGTCATTACTAGTTCTAATTTTTCTGTATTTTGTTGTTTTGTAAATAGTTTCACTCCTTAAAACTCTGAAATGTCAATTAAGTGTTTTTTAAAAAACTCTGTATAATGTTAATTCCTCATTTTTTACACAGGGACAGGGATAGGAGGAGGGCAGAGTTGATGTAGTGCAGAGAAGTGCGGTTTCTACAGTTGGAAAAGATTACAGAGTTGACCAGCAGCCAAGAAGGATTTGAAACCCAGAATTAAAAATTCAAAATTGATGTGCATTACCAGAGGGAGCTAGTGTATATTGGTGAGCACAGGGTGAATGGACGCTGGTGCAACTTATTGTAGCAATGATGTGGAGGAGCTGGTGTTAGACAACTACCTGAAGAAGGACGAGCACTCTGAAAGCTAGTGCTTCCAAATAAACCTGTTGGACTATAACATGGTGTTGTGTAATTTTTAACCAAGTTATTGTACAATTAGCTGAGGTTTGGAGCATTCTTTAATATAACTTATAACTAATAACAGATGATGAGGAAAAGTCTTCCACAAATAGAGGTTCTAAATTGCAACTCATTACCACATAGAGTAGTTGAGGCAATTATCACAGAGTGCATTTTAGAGGAATCCAGATAGGTATGTGAGGGATAAAGGAGTACAGAATATTCCAATAAGGTGAGACAAAGTCAAATGGGAGGAGACTACTGTGAAAATGAGCCACTGGAGCCAAATCACCAGCCTTTGTGTTGCACATTTTAGATAATTTTTTTGCCTTCCCCTTCAGTTTCTAGCTGATGTTAAATTTAAACCCTAATCAGTAAGCTCCAAATTTTTTAAAAAACGTGTTTGCAAGTGGGCGGCACGGTGGCACAGTGGGCGGCACGGTGGCACAGTGGTTAGCACTGCTGCTTCACAGCGCCAGAGACCCGGGTTCAATTCCCGCCTCAGGTGACTGACTGTGTGGAGTTTGCACGTTCTCCCCGTGTCTGCGTGGGTTTCCTCCGGGTGCTCCGGTTTCCTCCCACAGTCACAAAGATGTGCAGGGTCAGGTGAATTGGCCATACTAAATTGCCCGTAGTGTTAGGTAAGGGGTAAATGTAGGGGTATGGGTGGGTTTCGCTTCGGCGGGTCGGTGTGGACTTGTTGGGCCGAAGGGCCTGTTTCCACACTGTAATCTAATCTAATCTAATCTAAGTATCTCATACTGAATACTCCTTTGTTGGGTTTATGTAAACATACTGCAGCTTAGCAATTGACTCTTGGTGAATATTTTATACAATGGAGTCTGATCTGAGTTTCAGAGCAGGGCTCTGATCCACTCGCTACAAATTTGTTACCAGTGAAAATGTGACCGATAATGAAATTGCAAAATAGCATAGTAATTATGTATTATGGAGCATAAGTTTTGTATCATGTTAATAGGATTGCTTCACAGTCTAAATAATGCAGCTAAAGAGCTATCATTATTCCTAATTCTGTTACAGAACTGCTCGAGCAGCAGAAGGACCAGTCTTCAAAGGAACTTGTAAATGCTTTTCACGTTCGAAAGGTCATGGATTTATCACCCCTGTGGATGGAGGACCAGATATCTTTGTTCACATCTCTGAGTAAGTTGTCTTCAGTATGTTTGTCTGAATTATATGATGAGGCTAACGTAAACAAATATTATTAAGAGAATGAAAGAAAGAGAATTCCTTTAAACCTAGGCCAAATTAGTGACTCATTGATTGATAACCAGTCAGTTCAGTAGCGATAGGCATCTTGGACTGACATCATCTTATAGATATTCCTATTTTTAAAATGGTCCTTATGTGTACTGTTATGAAAAAAAAAATCAGTCAAATGGTTGCATTCAGGAAGCATTGGTAGAATCTGTATATTCACCCCCTAAGAGTTGTCAACACAGCATTAAGCAAGAAATAATTAGAGCTTCTAACAAAGCAGTGTAATAAACATGGGTAGCTTTAATCTTAACAACTGAACAAATGAGATGGTGAACGATGTGTGGACGATGAGCTTGCAGAGTGCTGTCATGACAGTTTCTTAAAACAATAAGTTGCAAAACCAGCTAGGATGAAACTGTCTTAGTTCTGGTATTATGTAATGAGATGGGGTTAATCTGTAGTCTCTCAATGAAGCATCCTGGGGCAGGGGAGGTGATCAAAACACTATTTAATTCCATCTTAAATTTTTGAAAGTGGCATTAGCAGAGTCCAAAGCAAGAATCTTAAAACTTAAGTACAATTCCGTAGGTGTGAATAGAAAGCCAGCTTAAGATTGGGTAAATAGGAGAAATGTTAAAAAAACTGATTCAGTACTTTTAAACAGTACATATTTATTGGGGGAAATTAGAAAGACCCAAATATTTGGAAATAATAGAAGTTGAGTTGGTGCCTTGGGGGGCAGAAACAGGTAAAATTCTTCACATGTTATAAAGACCATACTTTTTTTCCCTGTATTATTGATTGTGGACTAATTAGGGGGAAAAGCAGCAACTATTTTAAAACCAAGGATTGTGGAGGGAATTGCCACACTATTATAAAAACAAGCTGTTGAAACTCATTTATACAATGTTTATACTACTACTTTGTTCAAGCAGTCGGGAAAGGTGTTTGTGACGGGCTTGATGGTGGAGGGGTCAAGGTATTTATCGAGTGAGATTCAGCAAGCAGCATGCAGGTTGTGCAAATATGACCAGCCGTGGATGGCAAAAGTCAATACCGTGGTGAGCACTCCCTGTACGGTTCCTGGCCAGCTGAACTGCTCATGGGTGTGAACAATACAGGGAGAAGCCTTGGAACTGCTGTAAGGGAAGGTGGTGTGTCTCTCTCTTCCTGTAGTAAGCTTACCTGCATTCTGAAGAAAACCACCAGTTGCTATCAACTGTAGCCTTTGACTGCAAAGTATCATAGTTCCTAGTTGGGTACCTATTGCCCTGCAGTGAAGAAACCTGGAGAAATGAGATTGAAGAACCAGAAGTCCTGTCAAGTCAATAGGGTCACCTCAGGGAACCCTAAGGATTGGTGCTGGTAAACTATGGTTCCCAGTTTTTGTTACTTCCACCCATAAAACTCACTTTGTTTATTTCACACTCACTCTCGCACACTGTCTGACTCTCTCTCTCCCCCTCCCCCCCCTTCTCTCTCGCTCTTGGAGGTCATATTTCAGCTGGTAGAGTCAATAGTATGGGTATTCAGAATATTTTGACAATGGTATTGAAGGCATGCTGCAGAATAAGTAGCCCACCCTAGCAATGCCATGAAAGTAGAGTGACAACACTGGTATCTAACCTGCTGTGTGAAGAATTGCCCAGGCGTGTCCTCCTGCAAATAACTGGAGAACTCCAATCTGTCACCATCACATTAGTCTTCTCTTGATCAACAGCAGTGTGCTGAAGGAGTTGTCGATAGTGTTATCAAGCAGCACTAGCTTGTTTACTGTTGCTCAGTTTTGTTTCCACAATGGCCACTCAGCTCCTGACCCTGCCTTTTCCTCACACATCCATCAAATCTTTCCTTTTAGTGTGGTGCTGCTTGCTTCTTCAATCAATTTATATGACAGTGAATTCCACTTCCTCACAACTATGTGTGAAGAAATTCCTTCTAAATTCTCCATTTGATTCCTTACCAGCTGATGCTGTTTTATGTATTCCCAGATCTCTGTTGCTGTCTCTTTCCTCATTTTAGTTTCATGCCATTCATGCATGTGGTCTCCTCATTTTCTTGAACAAAAAATACTTTGCCATGTTGAATATAATTTTCCGATTCACTCTGCAAGCTGGGATTATCTTTCTGTATTTTGGTGCGTTTCTCTGTAGCATAATCCAATTTGATATCATCTAGAAATTTAGCAACCATACATTTGGTACCTTCAGTCACGCCATTGATATAAATTGTAGATTGTTGAGATCCCAGCACTGATCCCTATGGCAATCCATCCATCACATCCTGCCATCCTGAAAATGATCCCTTCCTGCCTATTCTCTGCCTCGTGCTAAATAACCTATTCTCTCTCCATAATATTGTGCTGGATCCTACATAATGAAGTCTTATTTTGAAAAGTAACCATTGGGTGTGGCAACTTATCAAATGTCTTTGGAGGCCATATTGCAGCACATCTACAGGTTCCCCTTTATCTATGTTGCTTGCTACTGTCTCAACTTCAAGAAGTCAATCAAAAAAAAGCAGGGTGACACAGTGGCTCAGTGGTTAGCACTGCTGCCTCACAGCACCAGGGACCTGGGTTGGATTCTAGCGTTGAGCGACTGGCTTAGTGGAGTTTGCACATTTTCCCTGTGTCTGCATGGGTTTCCTTCGGGTGTTCGGGTTTCCTCCTTCAGTCCAAAGATGTGCAGGTTAGGTAAATTGGTGTGCTAAATTGCCCATAGTATTCAGGGATGTGTAGGTTAGGTGCATTAGTCAGGGTAGGGGAAAGGGTCTGGGTGGGTTACTCTTTGGAGGGTCGGTGTGGACTTGTTGGGCCAAAGGGCCTGTTTCCACACTGTAGGGATTCTATGAGAATGATTTTCCCTGAAATCATTTATGTTTATGGAAATACACATCATTTATGTGTATGGGAAACAACTGAAGTCACAACATAGGTCCTCATAGGCTTCTTCTTAAATCTCTATGTGTAAGTAATATTATGTTTGGAGCTTTATAATTAATGTGACCAGGTCCTCCTCTATTTAATGCTTTCACCTGAATATATTTACTGGTGAGTATCTAAGAAGAAGATCAGATTTACCACAGAGTGCAGATGCTCCATTTGAGTTTACAGAAAGGCCTGGAACTAACTATTTTATATGTTCCCATCAGGAAATGAAAGCTTGAGTCACCAACACAGATATTTTTAAGCAGCCATAACAGCCACCTTGTCTATGTTTGCTTAAAACATTCCTCAGATCTCCTCAGTTTAAAACAAGCATTTTAATGTAGGCGAAATACTGTGGATGCTGGAAGAGTGAAACAAAAACTGAGAACACTGGAAAAGTTGTAATGCTGCCTGTTGAATTTCTGCAGTGTTCTACATTTATTTCAATCCTCTTAATTTGTCTCCCTCAGTTGCTGCTGGACAAATCATTAAAACACGTTTGTTGACAAACGCTTGAGATCAATGTTAACCCTGAAAAATACAAGGATGAGCACCCCTTGGACAATATCTTTTATAAGGAGAAAGTGAGGACTGCAGATGCTGGAGATCAGAGCTGAAAAATGTGTTGCTGGAAAAGTGCAGTAGGTCAGGCAGGATCCAAGGAGCAGGAGAATCGACGTTTCGGGCATAAGCCTGCAGTAGGGCTTATGCCCGAAACGTCGATTCTCCTGCTCCTTGGATCCTGCCTGACCTGCTGCGCTTTTCCAGCAATATCTTTTATAAACTTTGTTCTGTTTACCAAGGCAGGAACTAACATTTTTTTCTGATCGTTCAAGTAATAATTGTACCAAGTTTCAATAAATGTTTGAACTGTAGTGCAGCCTTTTTGCTCTGACGAGTGGTTTATGTTCGTTGCCATGGCTGCAGATACTTAATGAGCTGCATTTTGGTTACAAGTTATGCAATTGCTGCCACACATGACAGCAGACATTCTAAATGTTTAATCTGCAGAAGGCTGATGTGAGAAGCTACAGGTAAATTTGCAGGTCTGAGCCGTGTAGCATTTGCTTTATTCCTATTCTGAACTGCTCCTGAGGCTGTGATGGCTGATGATATGGATATATAAACGTAGAAGTGGGAACAGAAGTAGTCCGTTCGGCTTCCTGAGCCTGCTCTGTCACCCAAAAAGATCATAATAGATCTGATTACTCCACCTTCCTGACTATCCCTGATAACCTTCATTTCCCTTATCAAGAATCTATCTGCCTCTGCCTAAACGATATTCAAAGACATTGCCTCCACTACCTATCAGTGAAGAGAATTTCAAAGACTCAGCACTTCCTGAAACAAATCCTTCTCATCTGTTTTAAATGGTAACCCCTTATTTTTAAAATGTGACCCCGAGTTCTAGATTCTCTTACAAGAGGAAACATCCTTTTGGCATCCACCCTGTCAATTCTCCCCAGGATCTTCCACATTTCAATCAACTCCCCTCTTTATTGTTTCTTTTCCCATGTCACACTTTTTCTTAGTTGCCGCATCTTCCCAAATTTGATCTCTTATCTCCACTATTTAGTTTAAAATCCTTTTATACATCTCTAGTTATGCAGCTCAGTAGAACACTGGTCCCAGCAAGGTTCGAGTGTAGACCGTCCCAAAGGAACAGATGATATTTGATCTTGTATTGATGCACTGCTGCACCATCTAGAAACCACTTCTACCCCACTACCATTAGAGGCAGACATTCATTTCTCTAGTCTGCTTTGCTTTGTGCAATTTTGCTTGTGGTGCAGATAATAATCTAGAATGAATTGCGTTTGACTTTCTGCTGTTTCAATTTAGTGCCTAGTTCCTCGTACTAACTGTGCAGAACCTCTTTCCTTGCCTTGCCTCTCTTTTTGGTACTGACATGGACAATGTCAATCAGATCAAATTTTCTTGTCTTTGTTTGCCAAATACAAACTTTGCAAAAACATTGTTCTGTTAATTTGGGTTTATTAACTTTTACAAAATAAAGGCAAGGAACAACGAAGAGGGATAATATTCCTATTTCTCTTTAGAAGTAACAAAATTATGGCCAGTGTTTTGAGATTCGCTGAACCTCCCATGATCTGGGCAGGAAAATTTAACATTTATTCAGCAAGCATTGTCTAATACCTGCAGACCAAAATTCGGACTGTCCAAAGATATTTATTCCCCCTCCATGTCGATTAGCTCCAAAGCTGATCTTGATGGAAATGAAGTCGAGTACTGGAAAATCTCTACCAAATGATGTACACTGAAATCTAATCAGTGAATATGACTGAAGTACTGACGTTAGTTGAGTTCAGTGACTGTAGAGACTGTGTTACACGTGGACTATGTTACACGTGGAACAAAAATGTGCAGTAATTTACAATTCACAAAGAAAGATTCCATGTGAAAATAGATGATACCATTGTTAAAATGTCAAAACCTAAGAATTATATTGGAGAGCAATTAAAATGGATTTTATAATGAGGCAAGAGGCACAACATTTTGATTTCAGTTAAAACTCTATGGCTGATAGTCATGCTCTGTTTTTGAATAAAGATTTGGCATCCACCATGTTCTGGGGAGAATAAAGACTTCTTTAAAGCACACTTTTCAGATTTGATAGGAACTCCAAACTAATTAATCACGTTTTCTATACTGATGCAGTGTGTGATGCATCCTGCAGTGAACTTTCCAAATGCAAATAGTCTGTGTCATGTTCAAGCTTTCATTAAGCCTCTATTGGGTGATTTTCTTGCCAGTTTATCATGGCACTTTTTTTGCTGATTTATGGTAGAAACTGTTGAAGGACTCCAGTTATGCTTGAGATCTGCATTTGAGGACAATATGCCTCTGAAATAAATAGCGTGACATTGTTGTCATCAGTAGAAATCAGGGCCATAAGACAATGTGAAATACTGGGGATAAGGGACTGTTATGGAATTAGTTCATGTAATCTTATGCCTGTCAGTGAGCAGAGACTTAATTCTTTGAATTTGATTTAGGGATCTAATTTGTGGGTTTTCTTTGCAACGCAATGAAGGAAGAGGTTCAGCTCAGAGTGTCCGTCAGAGTGCCATGTTGTACTTTATTTTCAAATTGTTGCCACAATTTAAGATTTACTTCATTCAAGAAACTTCATATTTAGAATACTCTTGAAGTGAGCAAAAATGTAACAAAAGATTTATAGAGACTCTACTGAATATTCTGGATTCATACTGCATGCTATAGAACTCCTTGCCTTGGAGGAAGAAATTTAGTGAAGGCAATTTAATTTCAGATTAAGTAAGCAATTGTTCACAGGGTAGCACCTAATCCAGAAATATAGACCGTTCTAAGATCAAATAAAAAAATATGGCACTTCATTCAATAAGATCATGGAGTGGCATGGTGGCTCAGTGGTTAGCACTGCTGCTTCACAGCGCCAGGAACCCGAGGCCCACCTTAGGCAACTGTCTGTTTGGAGTTTGCACATTCTCCCAGTCCCTGCATGGGGTTTCCTCCGTGTGCTCCGGTTTCCTCCCACAATCCAAAGTTGCGCAGGTTAGATGAATTGGCCATGCTAAATTGCCGACAATGTTAGGTGTGTTAGTCAGGGGTAAATATTGGGTAAGGGAATGGGTCTGGGTGGGTTACTCTTCAGAGGGTCAGTGTGGACTTGTTGGGCTGAAGGGCCTGTTTCCAATCTGTAGGGAATCTAATCTAATCATGGCTGATTTACCTCAACTCAATTTTCCTGTCCTATCCCCATAAACCTTTCATGTTCCTCAATATCCAAAAGGCTTTCGATATTTCTTTTATAAATGCAAAAACTAATTGTCTATTGCTTTTCACAATGGAGGAATTATAATTTCTTGCCTTGAAGAAATTATACAAAATTGTTTTATATTCATTATGAAAATGAGCTTCTATTTTGCTATTACCATCAAAGTTGTCCCTGTGTGTGTTTGTGTGTGTGCACGCGCTGAATAATTGAACACTGGGGATAAGCTGGTATGAAGGTGATGGCAGAATGTTTTGTGTTTACAAGGTGAATAGGAAGGAAAGCCAATGGGTAAATTACTATTTTGTGGCCATAAGTAGAGTGACATTGACAGTAGGCCTATCCACCCATTTGGAAAGGAAATGGTGGATTGTGTAAGGTGACCTAAGAGAAGACGGAAACAATTAAATTTTTCCTTGACAAAAGGAGAGCGAAAAGACTGTGAGGAAATGGGCTGCTCCTATTTATTCCTCATGAGAGCAGTTATAAAAAAATCTGCTGAATGCATGTTCTGTGTTTCTTATTAGATGTGGGAAAAATTGGAAATGGAATATGTGAGCAAAATGTACCCCTCGTGGTTGCAAGGATCGTGTATGGCAAACCTGTTTGTGTTTTTAAAGTACTGTAGAACAATAATGTTAATGATGAGGTTGAATGTTAGTCACGCACTAACCTGTGAAATGAGAAGTGAGAGATTTTCAATTGGTTTATAAGGTTTTGTTTGGATACTTCATGATTAACAATATTAACAGCAAATCTTTAGCAATTGCTGCTTATTGAGTTCAATCTTTAGATGGTCAGATATTGAGACTGGTGTGCAACGTTTCCTTGTCTTTTTGTGCTGTAAGCAACCGCCATGATCAAATCCTCAAGACATTTGTTCATGTTACTGTTATTTCTGGCTGCAACCTATTGCCCCATTGAGTTCATGTAGAAATAAAAAGATCCTCTTTTGCTCTTCCTGATTATGTAGGGCCCAGATAATCCTCTCTGGTGATAGGCATGATGCCAGAGGACTGCCAACATTACACTGTTGTTTAAAAAGGAAGAGATGATTCAAGCAATTATAGGCTAGTCACTGTAATCTCAGTGGTCAACAAATCACTGGAAAAAAGTCAAAGATAAATCAAATTAAAATGACAAATTAATCAAGGAGAGTCAGCATGGATTTGTTAAGTGAAGGTCATGTCTGACTAGCTATTGAACTTTTGAGGAGGAGCACAACAAAGAAGATCAAAGAGTGTGGCACATTTGATGCACTCCTAAATAATTTATAGCAAGATTTTGACATGGTCCCACATGGTAGATTGGTTAAAAACGTAAGACTTCATAAGAAGCGGTGTAAGTGACATCTTTCTATCATTCACTGTGGCCTGGGACCATCAACAACACCAAGCCTCAGGTAGGTTTTGTAGAGGCAACCATTATCACCTCTTTGGTAGCCAGGCTGTTCAATAGCTCTCTCAGCCTCAAATGGCCTCAGCATTGAATAGGTCATTTTCAGTCACCTGTAGCTCAATGACACAAAGTTTATCTTCCCATTTGCTTTCAGTAGAACAAAAGAGCCATTTCCTTTGTGACATCGAACATTCAAAATAGGTGCAGAAGTAGGTTGTTTGGTCCCTCAAACCTGCTGCAACTTCATTAAGACCAAGATTAATCTGTTCATTTTGTTATAAAGTTGAAGGTGTGTACTGTACCTTTAAGAGAGGGTGAATGCTGTTTTGAACTGAGAGCATACAAGCACCTGTGTATATGATGAAATGGCAGTCCCATAGTGTACTGTAAAATTGAAAATATGTCACATTTGGTGTGAAATGGGTACCTGATTTTTGATTGCTGTTTTGACAACAATTCGAATTCAACCAATCAGTTTAAATTATGCCCCAGGATACTAAAACCCAATCGAGTTTGAATTTGTTGTTTTGCCTACATCAGACCAATGAGACAATCTGACATTGGGAGTATAGAAATGTGAGCATTTTGAAAATTGGAGAGAGAGCAACTGCCATCGAGACAGATCCAAGAAATTAGGAAGCACTCTGTATCAAAGGTACCTTTTCACATGAAACATATTCACAGTAAAAAGAAAGATGATGACTCAGGGAATTCAAAAGCCAGAAGAGTGAAGTTACAGAAGATGACAACGGCTATGTGATTTTGAAATTAAGTTGATGTAATTTTAATAAATGTCTTATTGGAACAGCAAATTTTTGTAGAGTTGGAGGTAGGTAATAAACAGTTCAGAGAATGAGGGGCTTAGAGTTGTGAATAGTTGTTTAATGTTCACTTTTAGAGTTAAAAAAATTGATTTTTAAAAAAATAGTAGAATTTGGGAGTTCTCTGTCATTCATATTTGAACAGATAACGAGGTGAGGTGAGCTTTTCTAGGTGTTTGGTTCAATTAACAGAGGGGGTTCAACGTTGTGTCGTAACAGTTTTCACTTCCAAATTCCTATTGACCCCAGGAAACTTCTGCTTTTTTTTTTAAAACCAAGGGGGTCAGTCACTTTGTCACTGCCTTAAAAATATTCAATGACCTGGTCTACTTTTCCAACAATTACTTCCCTTCCCACAACCTCTGACACAACAGCGGCCTCTTAAATAACTTCTACCATCTTCTGCAACCAAGGCTGCTTCCTCTCACTGCTTATCAGCGATTCATGCACTGCTGCCACTCCTCATCTTAGAGGGAGCAACTTGCAATTCATTATTTGTAGGGAAGGTAATTTAGTTTGAGCGAAAGTGACCAGCTGTTTGCAGGATAGCGTCAAATCCAGAAATAAAGACAGTTCTAAGAACTTAAGAAAAATATGGCCATTTAATAAGATCAAGGCTGACTTACCGCAACTCAATTTTCCTGTCCTAATCCCATGTCCCAGGACTCCCTTCAAGTTCCTTAATGTCTTCAAGGAAATACGAGATTGACTAGTGTATATGAGTTTCACAAGCACCTCAAGATGAAGAAGGAAGTTTAAAAAGTTATGATAATATAAAGGAGATGCTAAAAACCTTGCATTGTTTTCTTTTACAAATGATGATCAAGAAAAAAAATCCAAGTCTAGTAGAGAGTTATCTAGTAAGAGAACCACAGAAAAAGAACTGCTCCTATTCACAAAAGAAGCAAAAAAGAAGCAAGAACAGGTAAACTAATCTAAGGGCGATTGTGGGGGAAAAATCGCTGGAAACCCAATTCAAAATTGGTGAGCATTTAGAATTGCATACATTAATCGTACAGACAGCATGAACCTGTTAAAAGAAAGTAATGTTTGACAAATTTAACACCTTTTTTTGACAAGTGACTTACAGAAGGAAATGCAGTAGATGCACCACATATTGATGTTCAGAGGAGTGTGAAATAATTTTTCAAAGGTGTTTGAAATGATACCTCACAGGACTGGTTGGAGAAAAGTAAACCAACAACCAACAAGAGAAGGCAGCTCTGTGCACAAACCCACTCTTCACCAGAGGGGAGCCCAGCATGTGGGTGCAAACCTCAACGTTCAAGCCTTTTCAAGTGTTTTCAGACAAACCTGCCAAGTGGATTATTCAATTTGATTCAGGCACTAAGGATCACTGAAGCACTCAAAACACAGCATAAGCTCAACACTGATAATATCCCACCCTGCAGTGCTTAAGACCTATGGTCCAAACCAGCTGTCCCCCAGTGAAAGTATTCCAATCCATCAGAGTCTTGAATCTTCCTGACAATATGGAAGATTGCCCATGTACATCTCACATAAAAATAAAAGGCCAAATGCTACCCAATGGCCACCTCCCTATAATCAGTGAAATGAAAGGAAGATTCAACAATAGTCAAACTACAATATGCTTATATTGATTCATGGGACATGGGAGTTATTGGCTGGGGCCAGCATTTATCATCCATTCGTAATTGCCCAGAGGGCATTTACAAGTCCACCATATTGCTGTGGGTCTGGAGTCACTTGTAGCCCAGACTAGGTAAATACAGATTTCCTTCCCTTAAGGACATTTGTGAATCAGATATGTTTTTGTGACAATCAACAGCAGTTCCATGGTCATTGATAGATTAGCCTTCTTTCCAGAATTTTATTGAATTCAAATTCCACCACCATTTTTCAATTTTGGACCTATGCCCTCAGACCATTAGCCTGAAATTCTGGATTACTAGTCCAGTGAATGTACCACTATGTCAGTGCCTCCCACTTAATGGTCTGCTGACAATGCTCAGTTTATGTTCCACCAGGATCATGCTGCTTAAGATCACATCATAGCATTAGAAGAATAGGATTGGGCATTCAGTACCTCACAAGCTGATTCTACAATCTTTGAATATCATTATGGATCTGTATCTGAAGTCCATCTTAACTGTCTTGGCTTTATTACTGAATATATTTGGTAAGAAACATTCTACCAATCTCAATTTAAAATTATTAATTAAGCTATTTCAAGTTTTCAAATCCCTCAATAACTTTCTTTACTCAAGGAAATACAAGCCTTGTAAATGCAATCACTCTTCGTGATCTAACCCTTGAACCCTGGTGATATTCTTGTGTATCTGCACTGCATTCCTTCCACGTCCAATGAATAGTCAGGCCCCAGCACAGATCATTGTGGGACTCTCGTCACTTAGATCCCATTTCAGGTGCATACCCGTAATTACTTTGATCACCTGATCTACTTCTAATCGGATCTAAATCTGTTTTCAATTCCATGCACTATCCTTTTTACCTCAGTCTCTCATGTAGAACGTTGTGGACTGCCTTCAGAAAGTCTCAATAAGTTGCATCCGTTGACATTTATTTCCCTGTAGATTTCTGTAATTATTTCCCCAAAAGCTTCAAAGAAGTTTATTGCCCCTTACAAACCCATGTTAGCTTCCTGTAATCAGCTCAAATTTATCAAGAGCCCAGTGACTCTGTCCTTATTTATTCCAGTAACTTCCTCATAAGTTGTACATTAGCCTGATTTGTATTTCCTTTTAGTCTTCATTTTCACCTCGCTATTCGACTTTTCATACTTCAAATTATCCTTTTGTTTTCTAAACAACTTGTTCAGATATGTTATTACACACTTCTGAAGCAGGTGGAACTTGAACCTGGATCTCCTGGTCTGGAGGTAGGGACTCTACCACTACGTTTTTGAATTATCCTAAGCGTCATGAGTATAATTTAATTGAATTTCAAAGATTCAGTTTAATTTTAATCTTTCTACCCACCAATGAGCTCTACTCTTTAAACATTTTGTTTGCCTTCTGAGAATATATTTATTTTGTGCCCCTAAGTTTTTTCATGCTATTCCACATTTGTTAACTTTCTTGCTGAGCCAGATATTCAAAGAGACAAACCACCTTTTTCTAGATAGCACCTTTATCTTTGACTCTTAATGACCCCATCGATCTTCATGGATTGGACTTTTGCAGTTGCACTTTCTCAATTGTTCTCCTACTTGGACCTGTTATTTGCTCCACTTTATTTTCCAAACTAAAGAGGAAGAAATGACTTGTATTTATATGTATTGCCCATCATTTTCTCTGATTGTAAACCAAGATGATTTAGAAGCGTTGAAGTAATTTTTGAAATGAAGTCACTGTTTTAATGCAGAAAATCAGCAGCCAACAAGGTTCCACAGGCAGTCTGATGATAAGCTACTTGCTGATGCAAATAAAGGATAAATATTGATCAGAATTCCCCTGTTGAATTGCAAATGTTGCCATGAGGGTTCTTTTGTGGACTGGTGTCTGCCTGTATTGTGTGTTTATGTGTTATGTCTCTACATTGGAGTTTGCACTCATAATCTGACCTTGCAAGGGTGGTGCACACATTAACAGCTGATGAACTGAGCAAACTACTTTCTTTGTTTGATTTGAAATGTACAGACCTAGTTAACAGTCCTGAATGCATTGAAAACATTTCCCAGGGCCTACTGCCTTATAAATAACTCCTATAATTATTGTGTATAATTATCAAGGGCAGCACAGTGGCTCAATGGTCAGCACTGCTGCCACACCTGGGAGCTGGGTTCAATTCCAGCCTTGGATGACTGTGTGGAGTTTGCACATTCTCCCCGTGGCTTTCCTCTGAGTGTACTGGTTTCATCCAAAGATATGCAGATTAGATGGATTGGCCTTACTAAATTGCCCATAGTGTCAAGGGATGTGTAGGTTAGGTGGATTAGCCATGGAAAGTGCAAGGGTAACAGGGATAGGGTAGGGGAGTCGGTCTAGAAGGGATGTCCTTCGGAGTGTTGGTGTAGACTCAATGGGCCAAATGGCCTGCTTTCAAGCAGTAGGGATTCTGATTCTACGCATCTATTCTGTAACTATGTCCCCTAGCTTAAGATGTCCCCACAAGTGAAAACATCTTCTCAACATCTACCCTGTCAGAGCCCTCTCAGAACCTTTGGGAGAAGGGTTGCTGGACCCTAAACATTAACTCTGCTTTCTCCACAGATCCTGCCAGACCTGCTCAGTTTCTTCAGCAATTTTGATTTTGTTTCTTCTCAGAAGCTTGTAGGAGGTGTGGATTTGAAGGGCTGAATGGCCTGCTTCCACACGGTAGGGTTTCTGTGGTTCTGCGAACAGGAGAAAAACTGGTTGCGAGAGTTGAATTCCATAAAGCCACAGAGTCTCGAGATCCCCACACGACCCAGCTCCATATTAGCCAATCTTGGATAAGGCACTTAACTTTGATAAACGTTTCTGTTCCAGCAAAGAGAGAGGATGAAATTAATTCAATAAATAAGACATTAATGTTTCAAACTTCAAAATAATATTTTTATTAATAAAAGAAAGTTGTTTCATTCAAGTGCCTTTAGTTGGTGAAGGGAAATGGTTTAATCTTGTTGAAATACTTGCAAGTGTAATGTCTGGTCTGCAGGGAAGAATAATGAAGAATATATTTTACATAATGGCCTATGTTGTGAATGTTAGGGATAATTTAGCTCTTTCAGAATGTAATAAAATTTAATGCAAGTGTAATTGCTCAATCTAAGGTGCACCATATGACAAGATCAATTTCTGTGATGCTGCAAAATATTGGCCATTCCTGCTAATAAATGTTAGCAAACATTTGAATGTTCCCTTGGTATCGATTTTGTACAAACAACCAGAACAATGCAACAAATTAGTAGAATTAAAGTATGTCCTTACTGCAAAAAAAGTGGCCTGTTAATAGCAAGAAATTTCTAGAAAAGAAGTTTACTGTAACAAATAGCAGGTTCTAATTGTAGAATTCTGAGGAGGTACTCTAACGTGGGTTATATATTTATGACCATCTTTTGTAATGTCAGGTGGAAATCCAATGCTACTTTTTAGAAATGTTGGTCTGTAAGGTCCAAGTTGACATTACAAATTTAGAAATATAATAGGCCAGTGTTAATACTGTGGTTACCATAGAGAAATAACCCATTCAGTTCACTCAGAATTACAGTCATACTGGGGAAGAATCCACCCCTCTGTTCTCCACATCTCCTGCTTACATTTTGTTTGTTCACTATCTTTTTATTTTGTTTGAACAGTCAGTTCATTTTCTGATTTTTATCTCTGATGTTTGCCATCCATTGTCAGTTAACACCTGCTGTCTTTCACTGATCATTATATTTTCATTAACCAGGGCATCTTCATTTGTGCATTAACCCACTGATAAGACCCAACACACAGGATAGGGGGGTGGGGAATCACATAGAAGCTTATGAAATTCTAACAGGACTAGACAGGGTAATGCAGCAAGGCTGTTTCTGGTAGTGGGGAGTCCAAAACCGGGGGTCACAATCTAAGGCTATGGGATAAATCATTTAGTTGAGAAATTCTTTTCACACAGTGCTGAGTTTGTGGAATTCATTACAACAGAAAGGAGTCAAGGCCAAAACATTGTTTGATTTAAAGAAGGAGTTGTATTTAGCACTTGGAACTAAAGGGATGAAAGAATATGGGAGAATATTGGATGATCAGCCATGAATGGCAGAACAGGTTTGAAGGGCTGAATGGCCTGCTCTTCCTATAAGGTGTAAAAGCACAAGTTGGCCATATGGTTCATGGAGTTTGCTCTGCCATTGAACGAGATCATAGCTAATCTGATCATCCTCAACTACACTTTCCTGTCTTATTCCCATCACCCTTGATCCCTTTTTCAGAAATCTGTCTATCTTAACCTTGACTATACTCAATGACTTAACGTCTACAGCAAATAATTCCATACATTCACTACCCTGCAAAGAGGAAAATGTTCTTCCTTATCTCTGTCCTAACTGGATTACTTTGAGATTGACCCCTTTGGTCCTACACTGTCCCACAAGGGGAAACAATCTCTCAGCATCTATTCTGTCAGTTCCCCAAAGTATCCTGTATCTTCCAATAAGATCTCTGTTTCATCTAAACTCCAATGAGCACAAACTCAACCTATGTAACTACTTCTCATAAGAAGATCCATTCATACCTGGAATCAACCCAATGAATCTTCTTTGGACTTCCTTCAATGTCACTATGTCTCTCCATTGGATAATGGGACCAAAAATGTTTAAAGTATTTCAGGAGACCAGGCAGCACAATAGCTCAGTGGCTAGCACTGCTGCCTCACAGCACCAGGGACCTGGGTTTGATTCCTGCCTCGGCAGACTGTGGAGTTTGCACATTCTCCCTGTGTCTTTGTTGGTTTCCTCCCACAATCCAAAGATGTGCAGATCAGGTGAATTGTCCATGCTAAATTGCCCATAGTGTTAGGCGCATTAGTCAGGGGTAAATATGGGGTAGGGGAATGGGTCTGAGTGGGGTTACTCTTCGGAGGGTTGGTGTGGACTTGTTGGGCCAAAGGGTCTTATCATCTCTAATCAGATACTTTCCAGTTTTCAAATACTGAAATTATTAGCTAGATAAATGTGTGTGTGGGTGTGTTGCTAACTTTGGTATTCTCGCTTGGAATGAAAAGAGGGTGGGGGAAGAACCTGCTAATATTTTTTCCTAATCTGGGACACTTCACACTAGTTAGTTCACATGTGCCTTCACTTTTACATAGCAAATCGATTTCAAATATTTTCATCGTGGTCACAGGAGCTCCAGTTTGTATCAGAATCTGCTTGTCTCTCTATTGTTAAATGCACAAGACTTCAGATGGGGACTGGTGCTGTGAAAGCGGAACTATGGTAATAGACAGTGGCATAAAGAAGTGCGTGTTTACTAATCGTGTGACTAATATTTTGTGGATAATCTTGGAACTCTGCTACTGAGTCCCCATCTTTTTGAATGTGAAAAGTCAGACTAGGCCTAGTGGCTACATTGTTTCCTGGCCCTACTTTTATGTACTTACAACATGCAAGTGGGCACTTTAAGTTGAATGTGTTCTTTCTTTTTCATGTCAGTATCGAAGGAGAATATGTCCCAATGGAGGGGGATGAGGTCTCTTACAAGCTCTGTTCCATTCCTCCCAAAAATGAGAAGGTACAGGCTGTCGAAGTGGTCATCACCCACCAAGCACCAGGAACAAAGCATGAAACATGGTCTGGACATGTCAACTTATAAGAATGGTCAACTATCCTAACCTGCTATCCAGCATGGAGGTTTAAGTATGAGCAAATATCAGAGTTAAGTGTTTGAGCAGTAGGCATTCTATCTGAGTATTTGAAAGATTAAAACTTTCTTTTACAAGGTGCGTGTTCTAAACATATAAAAATTATTCATTAAACGACAATTGGTTATCAGTTTCAACATCACTCACACCTTCCAAAATTTCCACTACAGTCTCTGAGCTGGTGAATGTACACATAGAACTTTGTATCAGGGAATCATGATTTGTCCCCTCTCTATCTAAAGAATGTGTGCAGAGAATAGTTAAGTCACTCAGAAATAAGCACATTGGAAGCTGCATTTTATTATGAAGCAGCTGTGAGTTGGAAATGTATTTCAAACTGCATTGCCCTACACACTTAGTTAGCCTTAATTCCATTTGAATCTTTTACACAGTCAATCATGCGTGTAATTTATTGATTTAATCATTTAAAAATGTATTTACCCTCTAACATTTTCATCTTAGCTCTGCTCTGGTCTGCATGATCCATTGCTCAAGGTTCATCGTGTGAGCAGGTAATCGGCCTGTGCCATAACCCTCTCCAAACTAGCCAGCAGGAGATGAAAGAGCACTACGGTTTCCCCTCTTTCAATTCGATCTTTATGTGAACTCAATGGAGTATGTGATCATGCTTTATCACTCAGTATTGTCAATGTTCTATAATGTACATTAGTTAAAAGGTTTATGATATTTCAATACATAGAACGCTTTGACAGTTGTACCCATATTAATTCAACACTGCTAATTTCTGGCTGGCTGGGATCTAACCACTCAGCACATAATGTTTTTAATCAGTACAGTTTTAAAGAAAACAGATATTCTTACTATAACTTTATGGTGTATTGCCTGATTGGGAATACAAGTATGAATAAGGTGGCTGTTCACTGCTGTGAAACTTGCATATACCAACTGAGATTATTAGTATAAATACACATAGATATCTGGAAGGTATTTGGCTTTAAAGAAAATATGGCACACCCATCACATTCTTATGAGTTTTTATTTTTGGTCAACCATCTAGAGTATTGCAGTAATTAGTAACTGGGCAACTTTTTAAAATAAAAAGTTGTCCTTATAAGTGATATGGCAAAAATAGCTTGACAATTTTTTTTTGCCTGTGCCTTTTTACAAGACAACATAAGCTCTTGCAAATCTGTGATTAAAATTGAATTTTTCAGTGCTGTAATTGTCTTGCACACTTTTAAATCTGACACCTTTCATCAAGATAATCAATCAAGCAAACCAAACTATGTTCAATGTTGTGATTCTCAAATGGATAACGAATGGGTGGTGGAATTATAATGAGTGACAATCTGAGATAGGAAAATATTATTTCCACTTGATGTTCATATCCATTTAATTAAAAATGGAGGTTGATTACTTGTATTTATCCTGCTAGTGAGGCATTCCTTGTCAAATTTGCCTTTGTTTCTTATTCAAAGTTACCAAAAGCTTAACAGTATAATGAAGAAATGAATTTACATTTAAAATTAATAGATGTTTGGTTTGTAGTGTAAGATAAGCTTTTAAGGATTTGTGCACAAACGTTACTGTCATGTTGTGGAACCTATTTGGAAAAGAAAATTTTACCATTTTTTCTGGTTAAACATTACAATTTTGTGTCTAACTGTTAGTGTCTACCAGAAGATCAGGTTAAAAGTCTCTATTTCAATAAATTCTTCTTGACTTTAATTCTCTGCTATATTAAGAGTCGAGGGTTCTAGTCAACTGATTTCGGTTTAGAGACTGATTTTTTTTTCCACAAGTCTCCCCCTCACTTCCCTTTCTTTTAAACTGCTCTAAGTCAATATTAAATGTAGAAAACTCTCAATTCATGAGTAGAAGGCAATGAAAAACTTGCTCTGCATATTGATTTAAAACCCAAATCATTGCTGTTACCAGAAAAGGTCTGGATCCTGGACGCCTCCTGTATTTTCATTGGAAAATACCAGTGAAGGCAGAATTGATTGCACTGCCTGCAAAAGGCATCTGATGTAAAAGAGACTAATTATGTTGCTGTGTCTTCTTCAAACATCTTGCTTTTTGTGAAGAATGTTTAATTTGGTTATTCTTCAGTGCCTTAGTCTCTGATGAACACTATTTGGACAAAACAGAAGCAGAATCCATTTTACCCCCATGGCAAAATCAGTCCTCAGTTTATATTTATACATATGAATATTGTATTGATGTATTGTGCATTGTACTTCAGCTACAATCCGTTACATTTGAACTATAAAATTAGAATCTGAGTTAACTTTGAGGAGCAACGTGCCTTTTGATATTTACGTGTAAACTGCTATTCATGCATTTGATTATTTGGGGCAAATAAAAGTATAAAATGTTTGAATAAATGACAATTCTTGCATTGATTTAAAGAAACCGTTTTTGACTCACTAAAAAAAACACCAGGACTTAAATTATGAAATGTTATAGATATTGACATTACTTTTTGAACAACATACCCTTTTCGGGCACCAATAATATCTGATGGTAGTAAAGCAAGATAGTTAAAGATCAAAATTATATTTGGAGAATGATCATTTCCGTACCTGGATGGATGATTTTACATCAGATCATCAAATTGAGTAAACAAAACAAAGCTCTTCAGAATTTATGTCTCCTTGAAGATTTTACATTTACATAAGTACGAGAAATATTTGACATATTGGATATGAGTATTACAGAGCCCAAATGGATCACTAATAAAGGCAAATTGAGAATGCCATTCTTTGTACATCATAATTTTAACTTTAAAAATAATTTATGCAGTACCACCATATTAAAAAGTCGAGTTTTTTAACCACTTATTATCCACTTAGTAGTGAAAGATGCTATCCAGTGATGTTTCTTTAAGATGTAAACTTTCTTCTTAAATAGATCTGTTACAGTATTTCAAGTTAATTTTTCACCTTTTTGCTCTGTATAGGTTTAAATAAAGGACATCTGTGTCTTGAGTATTCTGCAGATGGGCTTCCAGTTTAAAAGGCTTTCTTGGCTGTTACACCATTTTGATTAACTTCACTTTGTTTCTGATACCAATTTCTCTTTTAGTGAGTAACTTCAACCTTCATATACTGCTTCCTTTCTAAATGTTTCCAATTTCCTTCACCAACAGGCTAAAGCCCTCTGAGCCTTTTCCTAGCTGTAGTCTGTTGAAACGAGGAGGGACTTGAAAGGTAGCCATGACAGGTGTGTGCACTAAACCCCAGATTCTAATTAATGGACAGTGAATTGTACAGGCTTAAACACATGTATGGAACTTTTTAAAATGTTGAACTGCAGGCATTTCAAAGAGAAAATGGGATCCAAAGGGAAAAAATGTGTATCATTTACTCACGCAAAACTAGTACTAAATCAGAATTGTACATCAAAAATAGCATAAAAGATTACCTCTGGTTCAATTTATCCATTACAAATATAACTTGAAGCAAAGTGAGAAATTTGTCATTTTATTAGTTCTACATTTAACTTCTCAAATGTAACTCTGATATCTGAATTCATTCATTCCTTAGTATTTTTCCAGTAAAAAACAACCAGTCTCCCCTTCTAATTGGTACACAGTTTTCAAATATTTATTTTGCAAAATGCACGTTTTGAAGTCAATGGGACTAGTTGGCAAGATTGAAGGAGCAAATCTACATATTTTTAGAACATTTAAATGAAGGCAACAGAACCAGACAGGTATGTTTTTGAGTACTGCATTGATCTTTTTTATTTCAAATGTACAATTGAACATGCTAATATATTATGAAAACAAATTAGAGGAAATTGTGATCTTATGGATCTGAATGCTTTATCTTTCTTTGCAGTATTAAATTAGTAAGTAACTATTTTGGTCACTCAAACATTTCATTTAGAAACTGGACCATGTATTAGAGTCCAAGCCATCAACAGGTTGAAGAGAGTCACAGAAGATGAAAAGATGTCTGATAACGACAAACTCAATGTAACGCTGGGAGTAGATCTGTCCTTGAACAGGTTTTCAAAAAGATGTGACTATAGCCAGCTTTTTCTAAAAGAACTTTGATCGCAGCTTTATTGACTTGAAAGGTATAATATGCTTTGCAGTGTACAGAATCACATCAGAATGCACAAAAACCTTTGATCATGTCCAATTATGATAAAGAAATTTCAACGAAGATGTAAAATTGAATGCTGTATGATGTCAAAATTATTAAAATGTTAGAAAAGACAGCACGTTTCACTAGATGCTTTTTTAAAAAATAAGTCTTTCATTCAGTTCTAGTTTTGTCATTCCTGCCTCTTTCGAATTAATGAACACAAGAAAAGCTACAACCATTTAAAATGATTTGCCCACACTGATAAATATCTATGATTAAAAAAATTTGTACGGTATCTATCTTAATAGATATGGTTAGAGGTAGGAAAGTTAGGTTATTGTACCATGTTCTTATGTCTCTATTATAGATTATGAGAAACATTGGTCCTGGTATTAACTCTGGAATCCATATTGTTCACCTTCTTGAAATCTAAAAAGCAATTGCTCATCACTATTCAAACGGGGTTCAATTCAGGCATTCAAGAGGGTATGGGACCTTTTGGGGATAGTGTGATGCAATGATATGAGGAATAGGCTAGAAAGTGGAGTTGGTGCAAGGCACAATGGGTCAAATAGCCTTTTGCGCAGGAATAATTCTGTAAATATGATTAACAGCTATCCTTAGATGGAAATGTAATGATTTCCAAATTGGGAAATGTATTAATTCAAAGATAGATCATTATGGCTTCCCAAAAATCTAATAATTATGAATCATCATTGTGGAAAATTGCAGTTATAATTAAAAATGAAGATTACACACCAATAGATGGTTCTGTAGATGGGCTATGAACATTATTCTAAAATCAGAACCTGTGATATAATTAGCAAAATCTCTGCAGGGTTGCTACTGTTAGTTCAGTTATATCTTACTACATCCTTGTAAATCTCAGTGACCAGCACAATTGGGAAAATGCAGAGTATAGGTCCTTGACTGAATCAAAAGTTGAGCAATAAAATAAAGCCCCGTATGAATGTACAATTATTAAGTATCTATTAGAGCTTCTTTATTTGTAATTTAGCTAACCAGATGATATCAACTTGAAAAAAGGAATACCATCTTTCTAGAGTACTGTTTGTCAATTGCCTTATTTTTATGTACACTAAATGCTAAATTAGTTTCCTGAATATTGTACATTGAGGTAAGTAGTTCCAGTACAAACAAATGCAGAGAATGCTGGAGAAACTCAGCAGATCAGGTAGCAACTGTGAAAAGAGAAACAAGTCAGCCCAGTGAGACTTGTTTCTTCAAAACTGACTTCAAGTCTGAAGTCAAGTCCTACTGGACTCGCAACACTGTTTCATTTTCCACGGAAACTGCCAGAGTTTCTCCAACATTCTCTGTATTTGTTTCAGATTTTCAGCATTTGCAGAATCATTGTAACAATATCTTTAGACTCCATTCAGCCATAAAAATCTACTGGTTATTTTCAGATTTAATCTTTTCTTGTACTTTGAGATGACACTCAGAACCCACCTAGTTATTCAGTATTACACCATTAAAAAAATTAAAAGTTGCATTTGTACTAAAAACAGTTTTCAGCATTACTGCTGAGTGCTCTGGAAAAAAAAAAGATTTAATCAGAAGGAAAAAATATTCAATTCGAACATAATTCTTCAACTAGATGATGTGAACTTGGAAAAAAGTCCACAACTATGTTGGAATGCTGATTGCTCAGTGGAAAAACAATCCATCACAGATTCTCCTGGTGTCCTCTGGGGATGTCACAGAATGGCCTATAGTTCTTGGATCATTGAAGATTTCATAATCATTCCCACCCTACAAAAAATAGATTTAATTTGTTTAGAAAAGAAATAATTTATTGTTAAAACATTTCCAGTCATGGTTGGCTGGTGATATTTTACAGTGGGTTCCTGGGCTATTTATAAGAATGCAGGAAATTTACAAAAGACAAGAAGAAATGTTTAATGTGGGATTTCCTCCCCCCCTCCCCCCAATTCTCTCACGTTCGTGGGTTGGATGCTGAAGATGAGTTTCCAGGTCTGAGATGACCTGGTTATATTTAGGTGAAAATGTGTTGCTGGAAAAGCGCAGGTCAGGCAGCATCCAAGGAGCAGGAGAATCGACATTTCGGGCTTAAAGGAAACTCTACCAGCAACTTATTAAAATGTCTGAAAAACATGGAATGAGTTTCAAAGGTGGAGCCACAATGAACAGACCAGTGCTTTCCAGCTCCACATGACTGCTACTGTTTTTTTTAAATCACCCTTCTCAACTTGCAGCAGGTATGAAGTTCACAGGTCTGATATAAACATGGCCTGCGCCTCAACTGGTATTGAGCCTCGAGCCAACCTTTTCCAGCACAGAGATTCACCCATGTTAATACTTGAGTTGAGCAAATTGGCAGTAGTGGCACCTCCAGATAATATGGGTAGTTTAACAGTGAGCACAATGAAATTGTTCATTCTTCCATCAATTCCCAGGAGGGCTCAGCGGTCTGAAGGAGTGATGTCTTTGCAAATTTTTATAGTGATGTGCTGCTAATCCTGCATATTAAAATGTGAAGAAGATATTGATAAATGCAGCAAACTTCAAGTCAGCAGTAATCCTTTTTTACTTGCTGTTGAAGTGTATGTGCTGAACAGGTTCAGTCCCTTATCCAATCTCTACTGCAATCAATATGCAATTGAGCTGGCCAAAGATAAGGGAGTGTAGATCGTCTCTAAAGGCTCTTAACAGGGGTCTAATGCACTAAAGAATTATTTATTTTTATGAAGTGAATCTATGGCAGTCACTGAAACATCCAAACCATTTAAAGGTTTCCAATACACTATTGCAATGAAATTGAAATATTTGTTAAACCATATGTTAAAAGTACTTTGTACCAGCTTCCCTCCCTTTTGTTCTGTGACCATGGCTGCTGCTATATTTCATTTACACTATAGTACTCTACTTTGAAATGAGCAATAAATGCTGTCTAGCCAGCAAAATCCACATTGCCTAAATGAATAAAAAAAAACTTGAGAGAAAGGAGTGTCACTTTAACTTCAAGAATATCAATTTTTGGTGGCTCTTGCTTTCTTACGTATGGAGTAGATATTCAGAGTTGGAAGATCTATTTCCCCCACATGCTGTAGAGTTCTTTGGTCCTAATTGGTCTTTGCCTGGAAATCAGAAGATAGGAATGCTCTTCCCAGCTGCCAGACCTGTCCTCCAGTCCTACAAAAAGTAAAAGTACTTGCTTCTCCTTGAAGCTGAGCTTGTCTTCCCTGGAAAACTCAGATGTTCAACACTAAAAAAACCTAGAAAACAGGTTCAATCAAGCTGTTGACCTTATCAAAATGTTTAAATGATCGCTCACCTCCCAACAGTTGATTCATTATCAAGTCCCTTGCCCTACCGTCACAAATATGGAAATATTCAGATTCTGATAAGCATTTCATCCCCAACCCCTCATTTGTACCCCAATCTTCCCTACGTATGTACCGGTGAGGTTTTATCACCAAAGAAATGGATTGTCTCGTAGTTGTCACTCTCCAGGATTCCCAGACAGTATCGCTTATCCCACCCATTTGGAAATACATCAAAACTGATCTGTCCACCTAAAGGAGAGATGAAAACATATTAAAAATTAGTTACACATTTCCACCTGACAAAGCAAATCATGAAACTCCAGTATCTTAGAAATAAAAACAAAAAAATGTGTGGAATGTTGACTTTTAAATCAGTTCCAAACATTGCTGCTAGGTAAAGTATGATGAAAACATAAATAACAAATGCAGCAAACTTTTAAAGTCAGCAATATTCCTTTCTTACTTGCTGATCAAGTTCAGTTGCTTATCCAATCTCTACTACAAGGGTTATGCAAATTAGTTAATGTAGACCTGCATCTCATAAGGTTCTATATATATATATATATAGAACCAATTGGAATTTCTTCAAAGGCTTTTCCAACCAGCCAAAATTCTGGACAGATGGATAAATTGGATTTCTGAAACTCTTTTGAAGTTATGATGGAAGTTATGGCGGAGTCCAGAGGCAGTTCCTAATTACTTGCTTAATGCTGCAGTGAAGTTGATGTTGTTGTGTAAACAGGATTGAAGTGAGTTCATATCTTATCGACCTGAATGTTAAAACTCTAGTATCTGGTGTTTTGAGACAAAAAGCACAACTGAAATTTCATCTGGAGGTTAGGTTTCAAAACTCATTTGTAGATGAATTACAACAGAGTGCATAAATGTATTTAATAAGAGTACATTAAAGTACATTAATCCAGTCCAAACTAATTTTTAACTGGGATTATTTTCATTACTTCTGGAACATGGCACAAAGTTCTGTTGTGTAAAAGCAAACTGGTCTTCAATAATACATCTGCCCACATTGCTGTTGCTATCTAGATAGTGAAAAGATCATTGATATCGAACTGATAGATATAAACCTCAAACATATTGAACTGCAGTGTGATCTTCAATTTTGTTGAACATAAAAAATGAATAACTGATAAAATAAAAATCTGTAAAAGAATCAACAGAATTTTCAATTTTTCTTATAACAGCTTTTCTGAAAATACAAACATTTTGCATTACTGCACCCCCCAACTGCACAACCATGCTAATAGAAAAAGAATTGAAATTACCTATAGAAAAAGTGAGGCCCTTTCCTGCAAATTCTCTTTGTAAATCGGCCACAAATTTTTCTCTGATCATCTTCTCCTGTTGTAAAACAAGGCACAATTGTCGCTAGTTTCGAAATGCACGCAGTAAGAAACATTTAATTGGATCAAAAGTTTTCCATAGTTGTCAGTAAACTGGATCAAAATATGGGTTTGGTGTCAGTTGCACTGACAGCTTTGGAGATTTTTTCACTTCATAATTTGGTTCACTTGATAAATTTAAACTTGACATTTATCATTCAATGAAATTAAATGGATATTCAATTTGCTCATCTGCAGATATTTCTTTGCAGTTCAAGATAGTGGTGGAGGGCTGTGTGTGGGCTCTTGCCCAGGTTTCATCTGCTGTTTTCCTTTAGTTTTTCTTTGGCTGGTTAGTTGGCAGCAGCAGCAGCACAGCCGTGACAGCTGGCCACTGTGGAGTGGCAGCAGCTTCCCAGTGATTGGGGTTGGAGGCAGTGGAGACACTGCAGGTCTTGGTGATTGGAGGTTGTGGCAGCAAGGTGACCCTCCCTGCATTTGGGGCAGTCGTGGCCTGTCCTGGCAGCAGAGCCTGCTATTGCAGGCCCAGAGTGGGCACTCCTGGCCCTGGCAACGTGGTGGCAGCTGCTGCAGCAGCAGGCAGTATTTCAGGAGTGGAAACTCCTGGCGTCACTGAGGCAGCAGTGGAACCAGGTACTGCTGGTTTTCGGTGAGGTGGTGGCGGCATTGGGGCCGGGGAGTCCTGCTTATCGGTGAGGAGGGGCGGCAGTGGAACCGGGAACTCCTGCATATCAGTGAAGTGGTGGTGGTGGTGGCGGCAGAAGTGGAGCCACAGGCTCCTGGTTGCAGGGCGAACGTGGGTTCAGCAATGGGACTCGGTGGCGGTGTCAGTGAGATGGGTCCAGCGGCAAACAGATGGCATCTAAAGAATGGTGACTCCTACTTTGGTGGGTCTCTTTGGAGGAGGGGCAGAGGTACCGATGTCACTGGTAATCCGGCTCAGGATTCATGGTGGAGGTGGCAGAACGAAGATAGACTCTTTCAGTTATATCTTGTTACTTAAATTACTCAAATTGCACCAGATGTGGTGACAATTGAAGCTTTTCTCTATTTTAATGTATTATTCACTAAAATGCAAGTGACAACAAATCATTCAATTCAATATAAAGCATTCACTCTCCATTTAGAAATGGGCACACATAATGAGCACTAACTTGAAAGAATAATCTGTTAAAACATCATTAAAGCTCATACAACTAAAAAATTCCACATCAACTTTATTTCTGTTCTTCAGAAAAATCTGTGCAGCAAAATGGAATCTGTAAATGGCTGCAGTTTTTAATTCAGATATAATTCTTTTAGGTTATTCTTTGAATTTGATTTAAAACATTATGTTCATTGAGAAAAGAGTCTTGTAGGAGCTACACACTTGTCGATCCACAAATGGTGACAAGCAGTTGACATGGTGCAAGTTCTCACTAAGAAGTTCACAATCCAGTGGTCAGAGCTTTGAAGGAACTGCTAAGAAAGAAAAATGTGCTGTCTCTCATAGGAGCATGAGCAACAGCAAGAAAAAAAGCAGCCACACAAACTCTCACAATTTGAGTACAGTACAACACAGACGTGGGAATGGCTAGTCACTGTAGACTGTTACAAACGTAAAAATGACAAGCAAACTTAAAGGAAATAAATGTTAGGAAATGATCATGACCTATACATTAGTGTCTTTAATAAAGCCGTTTGAAAGTCAGATTTCCAATCCTGCCAAAAGCTGGCAGTGAATTTGTAAACAGCATTACAAATGTGCATGGTTTATTTGTCTTGATTGAAAATAAAGATCTGATTGTTGTTACTGATCTAACTTGCTAATGCTTGTTTTTGCATACATCAGTTTTCTATTGCTTGAATGAGGTAATGCTTCTTCAATGTGTTTGTCTAGTGACATGCACATTTGTGTTCAAAACTAATCGGTACTTACATCACTTTCTGTAGGCTATCCCCTCTAATAATATGTATTTTAAAAAAACATTAAAATGTCCACTTTGTTTTGTCAGTAGAAGCACAGTGATTGATAAAAATGTTTGCTTGTTTCTATCAAGAAATACTCCTTCTCAAAATAATACATTGGCCTGGATCTTCTGAGAAGTGACAATCAATGTTGGATTGGCTCACCGTTCGAACATTCCCCGACATGACATTTCCACATTTCTTCCAGGACCTTCGGAGGCTGGCTTTTCCAAAAACGGGAGAGTGTGGCCCCCCCTCAGAGAGCTTCAGCACAGTGCAGTGGAATCTGGGTTGAGAGGACACACCCACTTTTACAGCTGCAGTTGCTGTGTGGCAAGTTTATTGATTCATTTGAATGTTAGTGGATGATTGAACTGTTGGGGACTGAGGGAGAGAGTAAAGTAGGTAAGTGGTAGATGGGTGAGGCAGTAGTCAGGTCAAGGGTTCATGAGTGATTAGGGGCCAGTCCAGCAAAAGGTACAGTGCACATTCACCAGAATGAACCAGAGTGTATAAAGTTAAATTATGGGGACTGTTGCTTAAATTTGGTTCATATTCCTCTAAGTTCAGAACTTCAGAATGAGGGATTTAATAGAGTAGATCCAGAACTAAAACTATTTCCTAAAGAAGGAATCCAGAAGAAACAGCTTATGAATTAAGCTTGTTTAAGAATTAAATCAGGAATTTTGTTCTACATAAATGATAGTGGGGATCTGAAAGTGAAGGACTTTGTATACTGGGTCATATGCTCAGCAAGGACTGGCTGAACCGAAGGATCGGTTTCCCTACTGTCTGAACCTATATGACTCTTTTTGTTACGCATAACATGAAGGGATAAAGAGATATGAATCAAAGGTGTGAAAATCAAGCTGAGGCACAAGTTAGTCAAATGAATAGCAGAATATGTTCAAGTGGTTAAATAGCTATTCCTGTTGCGTTGCAATTTGTTATGTGCTGGGTCCACCACTTTTTGTCATTTGTATAACTGATTTAGATGTGAACATGAGGAGGTATGACTAGTAACTTTGCAGATGACACCAAAATTGGAGGTGTAGTGGACAGCGAAGAAGGTTACCTCAGAGTTACAACTGGATCTTGATCAAACTGGCCAATGGGCTGAGAATGGCAGATGGAGATTAATTAAATGTGAGGTGCTGCATTTTGGAAATGCAAAACAGGGCAGGACTTATATATTTAATGGTAAGGTCCTGGGGAGTGTTGCTGAACAAATAGACCTTGGAGTGCAGGTTCATAGTTCCTTGGAAGTGGAGTCACAGGTAGATAGGATAGTGAAGGCGGCATTTGGTATGCTTTCCTTTACTGGTCATAGCATTAAGCATAGGTGTTGGGAGGTCATGTTGCAGCTGTACAGGATATTGGTTAGGCCACTATTGGAAAACTGCATGCAATTCTGGTCTCCCTGCTATTGGATGTTGTCAAACTTGGAAAGGGTTCACAAGGATGTTGCCAGGTTTGGAAGGTTTGAGGTATAGGGAGAGGGTTGTATAGATTGAGGCTGTTTTCCCAGGAGAGTCAGAGGCTCAGGGTGACCACATAGGGGTTTATAAAATCATGAGGGGCATGGATAGGGTGAACAGGTAAGGTCTTTCCCCCAAAGTGGGAGAGTTCAAATCTAGAGAGTGAGATGGGAAAGATATGAGAGAGACCTCAGGGGCAACTTTTTCATGCAGAGCGTGTACAAAATGAGCTGCCAGAGGAAGTGGTGGAGGCTGGTACAATTACAACATTGAGAAGATATCTGGCTGGGTATATGAATAGGAAGGGTTTAGAGGGATATGGACGAAATGCTGGCAAATACGACTAGATTTATTTAGGATATTTGGTCAGCATGGATGAGTTGGACCAAAGGGTCTGTTTCTATGCTGGATATATCAATGACTCTTACGTGGACAAATATACCGTTAACCTTACAGATCAGCAACTTCAGGACAGCAAATTATAGAAAAAGTACATTAACCAGACCATAGAATATAAGGTCCAGTTACTGCAAGCTCCTGAAACATCAAGAGAAATGCTTCTTCACAAAAGAAAAACCACAGGTGAAATATTTAGCTAAAAATGTTCCAATCCAAGTTTGGACCAAGGAAAAAAATCCATAGATTATCATTGCTTGCTGCAATGCTTGGGCACCAATATTACCGATACAAAAGATATCGTACATTGCTGTTTAAGGCTGATAATACTATAGTGCTCTGGTATTCAACTGCAGCGGATGCTTTAAGAAACTTAGTAATAACAGAAACAGCTGAAAGTACATTTAATCCTTTACTGAAACAGTGCAGACTTTCATTGTCCCGTTCTACAGCACCACCATGTGGCAATGACTAGATACTGTATGATAAGTTACATTTTCATGAGTAAGATTTTTGGCTGGCACAAAATTACAAGGTAGACAAATCATAGCCTTTGAATGTTGTTCTTCTGGTCCTAGAGCTAAAATATCACCTGTTCCAGAGGCAAGTCTGAATTAAAAATGTATCTAATTCTCTGACATTCAGCTATTCTTAGAAACACTTCCAGGCTGAATATCTCCCTTCCCCTGCATGACCAGAAATGAATGCATCACCCAGGGGTCATCTGATCAGAACATGATACAGTTGGAACATGATTGGTCTCTCCTTTACTAGCAATATAGTTCTACATTCTATTGGCTTTGTTGCTTGATGTGCCACATTGATTGGCCATATGAGCACTGGACCTTGCTCAATTCATCCTTGGGTGTTTTGACAGCATTAATTGAATACTTGTCTTCAACTGTTTACAGTACATGGATGTATCCATTTTGGATTTTAATTATGGGGTGATTAACATTTTTTGAACAAATTATTTTATAGCTAATGAGTTTTTTTTACTATTTCAAATATATCTTCTCATTTGGTAATTTGGAAGTTGTTAAAAGTATAATAAACTAAAGGTGGTGATTCCCATTGAATACTTTAAGCCCGGAGGTCTGTGGGAAGGTTTCAAAGGGTCCAACTTGCCAAACAAGCAAAACAAAATTAAAGTGAAGATCTTCCATTTCTAAGCAAACTGCATCTTACTGCATCTGTTAACCAGAGTCCTCTTCAGTGGAATTGGATGAAAGGAGCCGATAAAAAAAAATATCAAATTAGCATTTCGGAGCCAAACCTGCAGGTCTTGTTTAGTACATGGAGGCAAGTTAAAATCATGGGAATAAACAATAAAGACTAAAATTGTAATATAAATCCAGATATTCAACAGCATTGTATCCACTTAATGCCTAATAGCATTGTATCCAATAAACACGTTTTTGTTTCACCATACTGGTGAAAAGAAACCCTGCAGTTTTAAACCAGTATTTCAATCTGAAATTATTTTAATTTGCTAAAGATTAACAGGCTGTCCTCAAGTCGCTTTTCTACATCTTCATTTAAATTATTGAAGAATTAAGCATTGTTTCCAAGGAACCCACCTTATCAAGTTCGAAGAATTCAATACGTTCTTCTTGGCTGCAATTTCTCCCAATTGGACTGATGTTCAGCATTCCATTACGGAATTCAATAAATGTGCCTCTGTGAAGGAAATGTAGCATCATTAAGTCACTAATCATCACTAGTGTTTAAATTATTGAAATTTTTTAATTGCATAGCACATCAAACTATTGTATTACAGATTATCAATTCATTGGCCAGGAGGGATTTAAACACTTTGAAAACTCCTAAGATTAATATATTGAATACATTTTAAAAAAAGATTTGTAATCTATTCAGGAAATGTAATCTTAAAAGTTGGTCTGTTACAAAATTATTCAACCAAAGAACTTAAAAAAGGAGAACTACATCCAAAACAGCACTGAAATGAGCAGATTAAAAAGCAAAAATGAACATCTATCCGTGGCATGGTGTCAGAATAGGTTAGGGACAAGAGGGAGTGCGTTCAGGCTCTTTTGGCACTGGGTAAAACTTAATTATATTAAAGAGAAAGCCTAAAGGAGGGTGATTAGTTGTGGGAGAAGATCGAACTAATATCATATTGGATTGGGTAAAGGAAAAGACTTGGTTGCTTGGAAAAAAAGTTATGCATAATTTGAAATTTAAATGGCTAAATAGTTATATAGAACGTGATAATAAAAATGGGTCAGGATTTAAGATGGGATGAATTAAGTGTCCAATAAGTGAAGCCAAACTAAAGTTTACCAAGATTCAAAATCAGAGAACTGGACTCATTAAAATAGAAAATCATGGCATTACAATAATTACAGAATCCTAATTATTGCTCAGTCAGGATTAGCAATGGAATATTCCAGGTTATAAAATATTCAGCAAGGAAATAGGACCATTCTGACATGAACTAGAACATAAAGAATATATAAAAGAAATGATTCCATAAGTACTCATTTGGACTGAACTGAGAAATTGTGAGGATTTAGTCACATTAAATACATTATATACTGCCAGTGAAGAAATCAAAGATATTATTTATAGACAAGTTAAATAAACATGTACTTACAAAGTGTACAATTTATGGGGCTTTTAATTATTCCATTATAGGGAGGTTGGAAAAGAAAGGAACGTTTTTCAATGTCTGTGCCTGTCTTCTCAGTCAGTATATTTATCCTTTAACAAGGGAAAGAAAGCACTACTTGTGCTGCTTCCAGATAATGAAGTAGAGTTAACAGGTAACCAAAGTTAACAGAACATCTAAATCAGTGGTTACAATGTACATTTGCTCAGAAAGTTTGAGGATAAGAATTATAACAGTATAATTTATAATGTTCAACAGTAACAATTCACAGTTTAAACATTTGTAAAATGACTGTGGATCAGAAAATGGAATATTTAAATAAGATGGAAAGGGATAGAGAGGAAAGAGATATAATTAAATATATTCCAGTAGGCGATAAAAGTGATGTTTTGAAAGTTGAGATTCTCTGGATGCATAGAGACGAGATAATTTCAAACTTAAAATTGAGCCCTTAAAAGGGACTTTAATTTAAAAAAGAAAAACATAAATGGAGAAAGCCTCCAGAAGAAGAGATTAGAAAAACTAATATGAATGTAAATTAGCA
This sequence comes from Chiloscyllium plagiosum, assembly GCF_004010195.1. NCBI lineage: Eukaryota > Metazoa > Chordata > Chondrichthyes > Orectolobiformes > Hemiscylliidae > Chiloscyllium > Chiloscyllium plagiosum. The sequence goes on from NC_057730.1 coordinate 26,025,379, forward strand.
CTTAATGGGCGATAAAATCACTAATGCTAAGCACATCAGGCAATAAACAAGGAAGCGATATGTGAGCGAGAGATTATGGTGACAAGCTTGTAATTGAAAGGGAGGGATTGCCAGAAATAATAAATAAGTGCAATCACTCAGAATTTGTAGGTGAGTATAATGTCATACAGTACAAATGAAGTTAGTCAAAATTAAACAACATAAATTTCATATTTATGTCTGAGGATTCTGGGATAATCCTAGTCTTCCAAACATGTTAGGGATAAAAAAACTGGAAATTGTCAAATATAACTTATACTTAAAGATAATGAGACAGAATAAGGTGGAACGTAGAGGCCAATAACAGTTGTAATGAGGTCCAGTTTTTACTCCTATTTCCATTATGTTCTGATTATTACTTTTCTTTAATTCATTAGAATTCATTTGAATACATTGTCAACAAAGTTAATAATAAAAATGTAAGAATTCATGTAGAATGGTTGAATTAATGTTGCTACAAGAAGACAATGCAAACTAGAGAGAAAAAGGTTATTCTAGGTAAAAAACATTTACCTTTTTTTAGGCAGCTTAATCTTGGCCATATAATTTAGACAGTAATTGATCAGGTCTTGCAGAATATCCTCACCAACAAGGCTCTGGATGGTCTAAAAATTATGACATAAAACAAAAGTACTCGTGAAGTATATTTTATTTCATTGAAAAACAATGGGCTGGGTTCAAAGTACCTGGGTGGGTAGAGGCCTGATAGTGCCTGTAGGAAACCCACACAGACATGGGGAGAATGTGCAAACACCAGGCAGTCATCCTGGGTCCCTGGCACTGTGAGATAGCAGTGCTCACCACTGAGCCACTATACTACCCCGTTTAAAGTATTTAAAAAGACATTGCAAACATGGGATTTGATGTAGTCTGGAGTTGAGAGCACAACTGAAGGAATTGGCAGAATGGGGTTTGGACGCATCTGACTTTAGTGATGCCTGTTTGTGAAGCTGGAAGTTGTTAAATGGCCCACTTAAGGTCCCAGAGAGATACACTTGCTCACTGACTGGTGGAGAAAATCTAGTGAAACATGAAATACATTGTTGACAGCTGCCCATGAATTCAATGCTGAAAGCCATTTAATGATATACGTAAGGCAGAAAAGTGATACAGTCAACTACATGCTGATATGTGTCCCCTGAACTCCCTCATTCTGCCTTCTCAAACCTAGTCCAGCACATCATTCATCCTTTCTCACATCCCCAACTATCCATTCAACGTTATCCTTATCCAATGTCACAATCCTTCCTCATTACCATTCTTGACCATGTTTCCCATCCATTCATCTGTCAACAAACGACATTACTCTGACTCATGGGCCTTTTCTCTCTTATCGGAGAAGGAACATTTACAGGAGGTAAAGGGCAAAGGTGGCTTTCCATCAATCCCTCAACTAAACTGCTGGGAAGGCCAGACATTAGTGGAGCCTCAGCATACTTTGCAACAGCAATAGAGGCTTCCATGGTAACACAATTAAATTGAAGGCAGCCACATGACAAAGAACACCCACTCATGATGGCTTGACATCAATAGCCAATAACCATGTGAATAATGATCACCTAAAACATTCTTACCCTGACAGTTTTACTTCACGCTTTTAATCTCCAACAGGCCTAGTAAAGTATAGTTACCTAGTTCGCTTAGGTTTTTCATTTCTAGCATTTGTTTCTACAAATCTTATGCGAGATCATAGATCTACCAAGCTATTGTTGTGCCAACGGAGGAAGCTTACCCTCTGCCTTCAGACCTACGAGGTGGTTATTACCTCTTATAAGTTATGCCTTTCAAATTTCCTCTCTTCTACGGAGCTGCACTTTTACGAGTGTCAGGCTGTCGCTCCTCCTGCTGTTAGTGTTGCTAATCTTGATTCTCATTTGAGATGCAGAGTAACACTACATAAGCCAAACTCTGATGCTGATCTAATGGATCTGCAAAGATGTCCATGGAAATCTCCAAAATCAACAAAGTTCTCCCTCAGCACAAGTATTGTGAGCAAAGCCTTTGATACAATCATACAAAAGAGCATGCGAGGATTCAGGATTTACTGGCATATTTCCCTGATATTTGTTCCAAATCATAGAATCTCTACTGTGTGGGAGCACATCAGGTTCACACCAACCTTCCAAACAGTATCTCACCCTATCCCTGTAACCCTGCATTTCCCATGGCTAATCCATCTAACCTAGACTTCCAGAATACCATGGGCAACCCACCTAACTGCTTTACCTGTTGTTGTATTTTAACTTGGTTTCAATGGCAAGTTCTGGAAAGCCCCTGGCATTTGAGTAAAATTGCAGAAGCCTTTTAATATTGCTGGAATTGACCTGTTGGCATACTGTAATCGACTTCCCACCTCTTCCAAGGACATCGCTTGTAGATAGCCTAATGTGTTGCAGTTCAAATTGCAAGTCAGCAGGTGGGGATGGCTTCTTCATATGCTGTCAATTTCAACGGTTTTAATCGGTCATTCATGGCTGCAAATTAGAATTCAACTCAATAGTTCCATATGAAATTTTTAAAAAGATTTGACTCCTGGTAAGCAGGTCCCTGGTAATAGCACAGTTTTAAACACAGTACAACAGTATAATAGATATATCTACCGTTACAATTTGCTGTTTTTAAAGTTATCAGTGCATCATGTAAACAATAGGTGTGCAAATTGTCTCCTAATTTGATTCCCATTCAGTTAAAATAAAACTCTTTAGGTTGCCCAGCAGAGTAATACTTCTCCATTTCACATTTTTGTGATCTGAACTAAAACCTGTTTGACATCCTCTGATCCTGATAATGTGTTCATTAGAGCTCAGTAATCTTGCTCCAAACAGAATATCCTCCTTTCACTGGCTTCTTAGTCAATCGGAAGACGCTGATGTTCTTGGATGGCAGGCTGTGTCAGTGCAGGCTCACCCCTGACCATTAATGAACAGGGGTTCAAAACAGAACCTGTGTTAGCTTCAGTTGTCATGAATGTTTTTACTTCCCTGGGGAAACTGCGGTTATGCACTTTGGTAGGAAGTATAGAGGCATAGAATATTTTATAAATAGGGAAAAGCTTTGGAAATCTGAAGCACAAAGGTCCTATCTGCCTAGTTTAGGATTCTGTTAAGGTTTATATACTGATTCAGTTGGAAGTTAGGATGGCAAATGCAGTGTAACATCATTTCAAAACTGCTAGGACATGAGCAAGAGATGAACTTCTGAGGTTGTATAAGGTTCTGATTCGACCACATTTGGAATATTGTGAGCAGTTTTGGGTCCTATATCTAAGGAAAGATGTGCTGGCATGGAGAAGTTCCAGAGAAGGTTTACAAAGAATGATCCCAGGGATGAAGGGCTTGTCATGAGAAATAGTTGAGCACTCTGGGTCTATGTCAGTAGAATTCAGAAGGATGAGAGGGGAGTCTGATTGAAACTTACAGAATACTGAGAGGCCTTGATAGAGTGGAAGAGGAGAAAATGTTTCCACTAGTTGGAGAGATAAGGACACAACAGGACAGCCTTGGAGTGAAGGGACGGCCCTTTAATACTGAGAAGAAGAAGAATTTCTTCAGCCAAAGGGTGATGAATCTGTGGAACTCATTGCCGCAGAGGCTATAGAGGCCAAGTCATTGAGTACCTTTAAGACAGAGATGGATAAGTTATTGATTTGTAAGGGGACCAAGGGTTACATAGAGAAGGCAGGAGAATGGTGCTGAGAAACTTACAGCCACGACTGAATGAAGGAGAATATAAAATTAGTGACGAAGATGAAAATTAGAAAACAGATTTTACATCATTATTATATACTTTTGTTACAATCTAATATATGGCGAATTTTAGATTTTAATTTACACTAGCAATTTTTTGCTGTTTTTATTTCATTTATGCGGAACCTGATATGAACAATAAATGCTGGCCAACCGGCGACACCCATGTTCCAATAATGAATAAAACAAAAGTAAGAGAACGAGACAAATAAAATTTGATCAGCAGCAAAAATAATATTGGCATTCAAGAATGAGAGAGATTAAGTGGTCTATTAAAATAGGACAAATGTTGAAAGTTTCATAACTGAGTTTTCAAAAGAAAATATTAGTTCAATTTCCAGCTGATCAGTAATGCTGGGTGCATAAATTGCTGCTGCATATTTTCAGCTGAAAGCTTTGTACACACATTTTCCAGTGCTGTGTCAGTGTGAAAGATTAAACAAACTCCTTCTACATTTCTGTATTTGAGAAAAGAGGATCAGAATAAGCTAGTTCAACAAATCAAAAATAAGTATCTCCTGGGGATAAGCATATATTAATAATAAAAAGGGCATTATTTCACCCTAAACACATGCAGGTGAATTTCAGTATTGAGAAAACGTACTTGTTTCGCAAAAAACTTGCCAGCTTTATATGCAACTAAGCCATTTTCAGCGAATACGTAATCGACTTTGCAAACAACTGAAAGGAAAATAGAACAGATGTTTTAGAATAACAACCGAGCCATTCATTTTTCTGAGGCCATAATGCAATAAGTCTCTGTACAGACGACCAATTAAATGGCATAGTTTGCTTCAGTTGTTGATTCAACTCTGAACAGCATACCGCCTATTGACCAGTGACTTAAAGATGAAATACAAAAAAATTAGACCAGTCACTAAATACGTTGCATTAAAAATATCTTGTAACATACAACTGCAAATTAAATCACATTATGTTCAATATAATTGAGCCTTGTAAAGTTGGTAGTTTTCCAGCACCACTCTAATCTAGACTCAGGTTTACAAAGATGCGTGGAAGATCAAGCAATTGCCCAAAGACACACACGAACATTTCCATGCCATGGTCACTAGCAAGTAATGAGATATAGGAAATGATTGATAATCCTGCTTCCTGAGTCAAGGGGAAATAAAACCAATTACACCATTAACCCCATAACAGCAACAAATATTGATTGCATATATTGAAAAAACATTTGGCTGCACATAGTTATCTAGGAATGTAAATTGTATAAACTGTGGAGATATCCTGTTGAGTGCCAGTAGCATAAACGAGGTTGGGTATGGCAAAGAAGGCAATCTATCGAGGTTTGATTTGACAGCCTGCCTTTCTATTCTAGTTTTTCCAAGATTTAGAAACTAGGTTGTTTAATGTTCAAACAGATCTGCTCCAGGGGAAAAAAAAAAGCTGATTTCTAGAGGGATCGTGATACAGTGATAGTGTTCCTACAATGGGGCCAGGAGTCCTAGGAGCAATTCCCACTTCCTCAAGAGATATGTAACAACAACAACTCTGAACTGGTGAATCAGAAAATATAAAAAAAGACCCAAGTTCTCAGTGGAGACAGTGGCATAGCAGTCATGTTACTGGACTTGTAATGCAGAGCCTCAAGCTAAGGCTCTGGGGACTTAAAGTGCTTTTCCACCATGGCAAATGGTGAAATCTAAATTCAATAAAAAATCTGAAAAGCCAGCCTAATGGCAACAATGTAACCATATTGATTGTCATAATACCTACCTGATTCACTAATATCCATCTAAATAATTTATTTAATTAAGGAGACAAGTGATTTGGTGTTAAGAGGTGAGTTCTTAAAAATTTTAAAATAAGCTAAATTCTTCACCAACGTCCTCAAAGCATTTAGAGGAAGGTGGGCACCTCAGAGGTTGGAATGCATTAATTTAATCCTCTCCCTCTCTTCCTACCTTTCCCTATTTTTGTTATTGCAGCACTGCCAAAAAACGGTTAGAAAGGTAAAATTAACGGCTGTTTATTTAATTGCACATTGTTTTCAGAATAAAATAAACTAATGCCACAAATAGAGCTTGATGAATACGATCTTCAGACTGTTAGAATCAGAGCTGGGAGCTAAACATTCTGGGATATGTGACTTTTTCAAAGGATAGCCAGGGAGGAAAAGGTGGTGGATTGGGTTGACTGAGCAAGTAATTTAAAAACATACAATAAAAGCTTCTTTAAAGATAAACAAAGAAGGAAGGGAGAAGCCAAAGTGATCATATATCCCTCAGACAACAAGGCTGGAGAAATAATAATGAGAAACCAGGAACTAGGAGAAGATCTCTGCTAGCAAAAATACTAAATGACTAAGGGAAAAAGGTGGAGATGAAATAAATACAAAATGTAATAGCTACAGAAAATGTAATAGGGAACCTAATGGGGCTATAGATTGCATCTTGTTAAAGGAAGTAGCTGCAGATGTAGTGGGTGCACTGGTAGTAATCTTCAAGGAATCCTTAGATTCCAGGAAAGTTCCAGGGGATTGGAAAACTACCAATGTGACACTCTTATTCAGAAAGGGAGGAAACAAACACAGATAATTATATGCAAATAAGCTCTCTTCTGTCATTGATAAACCTTTAAAGTCTGTTGTAAAAGATATAACAGCAGAGCATTTAGAAATAAGTAACATAATCAAGTAGAGCCAGCATGGCTTCATGAAGCAGAAACTATACCTGACAAATTTCTTTGAATTATTTGAAGAGATACCAAGCAGAATAGACAAAGGGGAACCAGTAGACATAATACATTTAGATTTCCAAGAGGGCTTTGATGTTGCTTAATAAGAGCCAATGGGTTGGGCATAGTAAATTAACATGGACAAAGGATTGGCTAATTAATAGAAGACAGAGCAGTGGGATTAAAAAAAGCATTTTCAGGTTGCCAGATTATAACTAGCAGAGTGTCACATGGATCAGTGCTGGGGCAATCAAAGCTCATTGGCATATAATTATGTGTTTTTGTCTCCTCCCTTTCTGAATAAGGGTGTCATGCTGGTAGTTTTCCAATCCCCTGAAACTTTTCTGGAATATAGAGATTAATGACTTGGATGAAGGAAGTGAATGTACTAATTATATATGACAAAAATAGGTAGGAAGGCAAATAGTGAGAATGACACAGAATCTACAGGGAGGGGTAGACAGGTAAAATGAGTGGGAAAAATTGGCATGTGGAAGATAATTTGGGAAAATGTACAGTTAAGCACTTGAACAGGAATAGACAACTTGAATATTAGTTAAATGGAGAAGGACTGCAGAAATCTGCAGCATAGAAACTGCAACCACACAAGTTCAGCAGGGAACAGAGAGGCAAATAGAATGTTGGTCCTTAATTCAAATGGAATGGAGTATATAAACAGGGCAATCTTGCTAAAAGAATACAAGGCACTAGTTAGACCACACCTAGAATCCTATGAACAATTTTGATCCTCTTTTCTATAAAAGATACACCAGCAGAGGAGATACATCAGCAGAGGAGGCAGCCCAGAGAAGGTTCATGAGAATGATCTCAGGCATGGAAGGAACTTCTTGTGCGGCAAGGGTAAGCCTGTACTCATTGAAACTTAGGAGAATGAGAGGTCACCTCATTGAAACATACAAGATTCTTAGGGATTTCACAGGGTGGATGCAGAGAGTTGTTTCCCCATAAGGCAGAGTATATGATCAGAGGGCACAATTGGGCCGAATGGTCTGCTTCCACACTGTAGGGGTTCTATTTTTTTTTCTTTTTTTTTCCCACACTACCACCTAAGTGCGGTAGTGCTTATTTTTTCCCCAGCACCCATGGTGTGTGTGTGCAGGTGTGAGACACAGTGAAAGACACAAAGTGCACAAATCTTTATCCAAATTCCACCACCAGGAAGACAGGAAAACACCCGGGTGGCCAGTGACAAACACTGCCCTTCTCATCAAAGGGCAGTGCTGTGTGATCAAAACAGTGAAGGGGAGGGTAGGAACTAAATCAAAATAGAGTTGGAGGGAGAAATAATGCACTCCACTCCCTGTGGCGCCCACCTCTCCCTGAACAACTCCAGGGTGTTGGTCGACTGTAGGGGTTCTATGATTCCAAAAGTGGACATTTAAGTCACATGAGGAGGAATTTCTTCTCCCAGAGGGTAGTGAATATGTGGAATTCTTTGCTGAAGGCTGTACATGCTCAGTTGTTATCAGTTGTATATCCAAGCATAGATACAAGAGCTATGGGGAATTGGAGTTGAGGAGTATCAGATCACCCATTGATTGGCAAAGTAGATGGCTGAATGGCCTACTCCTCCTCCAATATCTTATTGTCTTGTAACCTCTATTTCTGTTCAAGTTTCACTGATCGAATCACAATTTTGGTTGGCTAATTGGGCACCCCTAAAGCTTCAGCTTCTCTGTATCTGAAGGTAAACTTCAAAGTTGGAACAGGAGGGAACGGGTTGGTCTCTTGGTATTAACCTCCTGACTTGGTGCATCATGTCAAGACCAATGAGTCTATATTTGATATCTTTAATGAGATATTTTAAGTGCAGACTCAGTTACCAAGACTATAACGAAGAGTAACTACTATTTATTGTATATGTCTCTTTATCTTTGAATTAGTTATTTATGAGATCCATATGTGTATTATTAGGAACCATAATTTAGTGATTTCACAATACTGGACTAAAGTTATGTAAGCTTTGTTCCTCTAAAATCCACAACAAAGCGGCACATGGCCTCTGGGGGAAGCATGTCTCAGGTGACTTGGGACTGAATCATCTTCCGCAGCTACACTGGCACCACCCCCCACGTTTTCCTCCGCTACATCGATGACTGTATCGGCGCTGCCTCGTGCTCCCACGAGGAAGTTGAACAGTTCATCCACTTTACCAACACCTTCCACCCCGACCTCAAATTCACCTGGACCGTCTCAGACACCTCCCTCCCCTTCCTAGACCTTTCCATTTCTATCTCGGGTGACCGAATCAACACTGACATCTACTATAAACCGACCGACTCCCACAGCTACCTAAACTACACCTCCTCCCACCCTGCCC